>NW_028243928.1:0-15155 GCF_964263255.1 Lissotriton vulgaris | reverse complement strand
TTCAGCTTTTTCTGAGATACAAGTAAAAAAAATGGACTTCCTGTGCGCATGTTAAAGAATGTAGGGGCATATTACCAAGCAATAGCGATAATTATCGCTATTGCTTGGTTAGAGAGACAGAAATTTACCGCAGAGCTGCGGCGATTTTTATCGCAAATAAACCTTGGTATTACCAAGGTTTATCGCAAATGCGATAAAAATTGCAGCAATGCATGAATATTGCTGAAAAGTCAGCGATATTCATGCATTACCGAGCTAATGCTCGTAGCCATGTTATCCACCTCCCATTGGATAACATGGCTAAGAACTGCTCAGGGGAAGGTGTTAGCTTTTGGCGATATTCGCGCTTAGCGCGAATATCTCCAAAAGTTGGTAATAGGAGATAGCGATGTCAGCGACTGTTTTCAGTCGCTAACATCTTGGCACGCCCACTTTGCATGTCATTAGTGATAAATATCACTGACATGCAAAGTGGGGTCCAAGATGGTCGCTATCTCCTACTAGCTGTCCCTAACTGGTGTTAGCGACAGCTAGGTAATAGGGAGATAATTTTATCTCTGCTTTCTTGGCTTTTAAAGCCAAAAAAGCGGAGATAAACCCCCTTGATAATATGCCCCGTATATTTTTGTGAAGGTTGTGAACATGGGGCTGGTCTTGCATGGATAATAGGTCCAAAGTGGCGTAGAAGCGTTATTTAATAATTAGAAATTGATGATTAATGTAGATGTGTTTAGTTTTGGATAACTGGGCCTCGGTCAAATACACAGCTTTAGTCAGCGTGCATTGCTGTATTTTGACACAGAGCCAGACAGTGCTTTTTGCACATGCTTACTGAGGAGACTCGTAGCTAGTCTGTCTACTGATTATAACTTAGGGCCTTTTTGATGAATCTGGCGTTCCACGGACCACCAGAATCACGGTGGTGGTCTCCTGACAGCCCTATTACGACTAGGGCAGTTGGGCTGCCGTATGACCACTGCATCCGTCAGGGAACCGCCGTTCCCTGGTGGTAGCGCAGTGGTTCTGAGGCTGAAATATGCTTGGCAGGGCTACAACGGCCTGCCACACATATTACGAGTTACCTCACCGCCACACTTTTCATGGTTATACATGAAAAGTGTGGTGGTAAGGAGACAAAGGGGGCACAGGGACCCCTTGTGCCTCACGCCATGTGGATGCACACAGGGAGGTACACTATGTGCCCCCTTGTGTGCATGGACACCAGTACCTGCACTGCCTTTGATGTTTCCATTACAGTGCCTATTTCAACACCAAAGAACCGCCGTCTAGACCGGAAAAAACTCCTGATCTGGTGGGCAGTTACGACATGGGTTTGGCAGTGCAGTAGCAGGACGGTGCCACTGCCGTACCGCAAAACTCTTATTAAGGCCCGAAGGGCCCGATTCACAGAACTAACTTAAGACAAAATCCTAAACTTACTACCATTTTGGTATTCACAGAAGGCACTTACTCATTTTGGTATTCACAGAAGGCACTTACTCATTATGGTATTCACAGAAGTTAGGAGTCCTAACTTTAGGACTCCTAAATGCCTTCTGTGAATACCGAAAGTCTTAAAAATAGGATTTTTCTCAATTTAGTAGTTGTAAAGTTAGGACTTCTAACTTTATCCCTTCTGTACCCCTTTGCTTCCAGATCGCCCTGTAACTCCTGCAACGAAAAAGAAAAACATTACAATATTCTCTGCCCCCCTCTTGCCACCACCACGCCGGGTAAGCGGTAGGGAGGGAGACGGCGTGTACAGCGATCAAAGAGATCGCCAAAATGGTGGGGGAGGGATATATACCCTCCACAAGTCCTGGGCACCCAGGAAGTGACACTCCCTGTGCGCCGCTACAAAGCTAGCGAGGGGGGGCGGACTCCAAACGGAGTCCCTGCCCCTGACAGGGGTGGTGGAGGTATGGGGTGCCCAGATGACACTAGAGAGCTGACCTCTCTAGTGGCTCCCTGTGGGTGCCTCCGCCAGCTGCAAAGTGCATGCACCAGCACATTATATGCAGCTGTATTGATTTCCCACATGTTACACATGATGGAAAGCAGACCAGAACTGCTCACTTGCCGAGCAACGCGTTCCACTGACCATAAGCAGCAGAGAGCCCTAGCATCGGAAGGGTACAATCGCATCCTTTTAACACCGAATCGCCTCAGATTTCTGCTCTCCAGGAGTCCTGCATTGAGTAAGTACAGTAGGCAGCCAGTAAGCTATTTGGCCCCTTGACAGACGTTTTGTGGAGCTTTCATTAATTTAAGAGTGATGCCGAAGATACAAGGATACATTCATTTAGGAATGGGGAGATTCATGGATTTGCCCAGAATCAGAGAATGTTGAGCCCACGCCAGTCTTGGTTCCAAAGTCGGCAGCTCTGGCCTTTACAGCACATCCTCTCCAGAGACAAATTAGCAGAGACGAGTGTGAAAAGGCAGAAGAGGATGAGATTCAAATTCTGATGGGGTACAAATTATTACGAGGTTGAGAGGTTCATGCAACGGTAGAAGAGTATTGGTGAAGGGTGAAATGTATGGGTGATGAATGAACTTGTGAAGAGTGGAGGCTAGGGTGCCGAATGACAGGCTAAAATGGGTCAGAATTGCAAAAGAGGCGACTGAAACGGAGAGGATGGAGTGGGGGCTCAGGAGTGCAAAGGGTAACTGTAGTACAAAGGAGGAGGAGCCTTGCGCATCAGCACTCCGTAGCTGTTGAGCCTGCTTCTAAGCCCATGATAGTTGAATTGCGGTCTATTCCTCTTTCAAAGCTCTATGCAGTAGTGACTACGAGCGAAGCTATTAGCTGATGGTTCCTAATCAGTGCCACGCACATTTAAGAGTTAGAAAACTTACCTGCAGCCAGGTTCATTATACCATCGAGAAACACGAAGCAGCTCTTACAGCGTTGTGTCTGCCATGGGCCCCTTCCCTAGTTCTGTTCCACCAAATCTGTCATTAAAAGCATCTTCCACACACACCACCACAAAGTCTTAGAGGGTGGCATGACTACAAAGACTGCAACTCTGTCCTTCACCTTTCCTGGAGCAGCCCTTGGGTGACTTCACTGATGTGAAGCTCCAACAGCGTGAACCTAACAAGTCATTGAGCTGATCTCATGCTACATTCAGCTTGAGAGAAGCCCACGGATTGGTTTTGGCAGGCTAACCCAGCGCGCCTTGTGAGACTGGGTGCCTATGCCTGCAATCCCCCAGCACAGTTTAACAATGCTGGAATTGCGCAGGCTGAAGTGCACATTTTGGGCTGGAGGTGGCAAGACGGCTGGCCAACTGGAAGCTTCCAAAGTCATGCTGCTGCTGCCATCAGCTCCGTCCTGTACAAGGAGCCGCCACTGAACTCTACCCATTATTGAACCTTAAAAACCCTCACCAGCCCTAAACTCCTGTCATCTATGACACCTAAAAACTCTCAACACAACTACGCTCTTGAAGTTACTGATAACATCAGAATGGCACTAGACAGGGGTCACGCAGCACTCTTGGTGCTGCTTGACCTGTCAGCAGCATTCAATACCATTTCTCACTCGATCCTACTGGATAGACTCCGAGATATAGGGATTCATGGGCTGGCCCTGAAGTGGGCGACTGACTTCCTAACTGACAGAACACAGACTGTTACTCTAGGAACCTATAAATCTACAACTACCGAAGTGACCAAGGGGGTTCCGCAGGGCTCTTGCCTGAGCCCCACCCTTTTTAATATTTATGTTACCCCTCTGGCCAAACTCATGAGGTCCTTAGGATTCAATCCCATCTCATACGCAGACGACACACAGCTCCTCCTCACATTTGATAAAAAAAGGCCAGATATACAGCTCATTTTCTCCGAAGGCATGAAATCTATCGCTGCCTGGATGCAGACTAATTTTCTACAACTAAATGCTGGGAAATCAGAAATCATGCTGTTTGGATGAGCTGTTACATGCTGGTCGCCAAACTGGTGGCCTGAGGAACTAGGTCCTGCCCCTGCCCCTAAGTAAGTGGTCAAGAACCTAGGCATCAGAATTGATCAAAACCTAACCCTTGCGGCACATGCAAATAATACTACTGGCTTCTGCTTCTACATCCTTAGTCTACTTAGAAGGATTTTTCCCCTCTACCCTCTTCCACCAAAAAAACGTTAATGCAAGCCTTGGTACTAAGTAGACTAGACTACTGTAATGCTCTACTATTTTCGGCTAACGAAGGCTCCCTCAATACACTACAACTGGTGGTCCAAGCCTCCATTCTTTCTCGGCTGGACTACGGGAGTGCACTGCTGCTTGGAGTAAATCAGGCTGAGGCTACCAGGCTGCAAAGGGTGCAGAACGCCGCTGCGCGGGCCATTGTTGGCCTCCCGAGACGCTGTTCTGTCTCTGCAGTCCTGTCTTTCCTTCACTGGGTGCCGGTCAGACAGAGAATTAACCCCTTTGATGCTCATGACGAGCTCAGCTCGTCATGAGGCACAGTTGAGCTGTGCTGATGACGAGCTGAGCTCGTCATGAACAATGATAAATCTGAGATTTCAGCACCGGAGAAAAATATCCCTAGCAGCCAAGGTGTTAAGTTCAAGGCTCTCTGTCTGACTTTTAAGATCCTGAAACTCTCCTCTACTCCTGCCCTTGCGGGCCTTGTTTCTCCCTATGTCCCCACGCGGTCTCTCAGGTCGGAATCTCTTCATCTGGCGATTAAGACTAGGTTCAGACTGAGTAGGATAGGAGGTCGCTCCTTCCGTGTTTTGGCGGCTGGATTATGGAACTCCCTCCCTGTCCATATCCGTGCCCTAAATAGCCTGACTCTCTTCAGACGCGCTATAAAAACCCATCTGTTCGCTTCTGCTGACTGATCCCTTCTCTTTCCAGCATCGATCTGTTATGTTGTGGTACTTGATCAGGCGCCAGGACGCCCCTTCGCTGGGGCAGCTGTGCGCCGAATAAAAGTTATTAACATAACATAACATAACAAGTGGTGCAGAACACGGCCACCTGTCTCGTAGTTGATGCCCCAGCTAGAACACCCTCTGCTCCCCTCCTTAATAATCTCCACTGGCTCCCCGTGAGAAATCGGGTAAAATTCAAAATAGGCTGCACTATCTTCAAGGCCCTTAATGGTCAATGCCCTTCCTATCTTTCTAACAAACTAGCTATGTACACCACGACACGAGTGCTTAGATCAGGCTCTGAACTTTTGCTATGCACCCCTAGAGTTAAAAAAGCGTGCAGCGGAGGCAAAGCATTCTCTTAACTTGCCCTTGCCTTTTGGAATAAGCTACATTTCCATCTCCGCAACTGTCAGAATCTTCCCCAGTTCAGAAAGCTTCTGAAAACTCACCTTTTCTAGCTCTTGACCTCGCCATTTTTCTTCCGCCCTAAGCACAGAGATACCCTTTTGGGTGATTCAGCGCTATACAAATCAACAAACTTCAAACTTGCATACATCACTGAACCCTAAAAGCCCCGAAACTCCTCTCATCCATGAGTGCTACAAACCCTCACCCACCTCTAAACTCCACCCAACCCGGATCCCTTAAAACCATCAGCACTGCTAAATTCCACCCATCAGCACCCCTAAACTCCACTCATGATCACCTTCCTCAACTCTAAACCTTAATTGTCCGTGAACCTAAACACCTCTCACTCCTCATAGCCCACCATGGGTAAACTTTAAGGCTCAGGGATGGGTGTCGTTTAGTTGTGTTTAGGGTTGGTAATGGGGTTAGCGAATTAGAAGCATTCAAAGTAAATGACCACTGTCCTTAAGCCCTGGCGTGGGTGGTAGGGGAAGGGAAGGAGGATGGGTGGGTGGCTGTGGTTCGCTAGGGTGGGGTTAAACACAAACGAAATACATGAGTACATCTTTTTTCTTTATTTTAAATTCTGGCTTGCAAGGTGGTGGTTGAATGATATTGTTCTGTATTTGAAAGTATGCAATGGCAGTTAGAGCTATCAGACTAGGTACACTGAATGTCAGGGGTCTGAATTCTATCAACAAAAGACAGAGGGTAGCTAGGGAACTCCAGGTGCTCCAATGTGATATTATTTGTCTCCAGGAGACGCATGTAGTATGGGCCAAACGGAAACTCTTAACTGAGTTGGGGTACAATGCCTTAGTATGTACTAAACAAACGTGTACTTCCCGTGGTGTGGTAATATTGGCAAAGAAGCATATTGCTGGTACAGGCCGGATATTAGAGGATGGCCTCGGTTGATGGACTATAACTGAATGTGTTGCTGGATCTTTAAAATTTACGTTATGTTCCGTATACGGCTCTAATTTTGATGAATCTGCCACTCTAGATTTTCTTAATGTGGAGTTAGCAATGTGGCCTTCCCCTGTAATTCTATGTGGGGATCTGAATATAAATTTACAACCAAATTCGTTGTGCAACCATAGTTATCAGTACATAGGTTGAAAACCAAAAGTGTTTAAGTCATTACAAGCACTACTCAATGCACACGGGTTGGTTGACTCATGGTCTTATCTCAGGGGCAGTGATCCGGGCTACACTTTTTTCTCTACACCTCATCAGAAGCTAGTGCGGCTAGATTATTTCTTTACTCCACAACATATGTTATCCGACTCGCGAATACAGGTGTATCCAAGAGTTACGTCTGAACATGGTCCTGTGGTTCTGACTTTAACTTCTACTTGTGCAGCTAGTAAGCCCCGGGAATTTTCTTTTGATCACAAATTGTTACTGGATACAAAATTCCACAAGTATATGTTGTATTGGATTGTAGAATTTTTTTGCCACAATAGGGAGAGCACTGAAATGGGGTTTGTATGGGATGCGTTTAAGGCCGCTTTCAGGGGAGAGGTTCTTAGTTTTGGGTTACATTTGCAAAATCAACGGCGGTTACATCTACAGGTGTTGTACCAAAGTCTTGGAAAGGCTGAAGAGCGGCTGGTGCAAGACAAACACACATCCAGAGACACTTATGAATCTGCAGCGGAAGTGGCTCGCTGTAAGGCGAAAGTAAATCTCCAGTGGAGCCAAGAGGCGGCTAAAACATATACTGTTAAACGACAGCTGCTCTATGAGTATGGGGAGGTAAGTTGCAGGTGCCTGGCCCAAAAAATTAGACTCCACTGGGCGATCGGTAGAGAGGGAGGTTGAAATACTGGAACTATTCCGGCATTTTTATGCAACCTTATATGCCAGTGAAGACTATGATGCTTTCAAAGCCACAATATTGCTACGGCAATATTGTAAGCAAGATTTGGATGTGGAGATAGCAGCGAAGTTAGAGGCCCTCATCACAATGCTTGAACTTGAACAGGCGATTAAGGCACTCCCCGCAGGTAAGGCGGCGGGCCCTGACAAATTGCCGCTGGAGATTTACAAATGCTTCTTCCAAGTCTTAAAGGACGATATGTTAGCCATATTTAGGTTGGCTCAGACCGGCGTATATCCTAAATCATGGGATGAGGGCAGTATAGTGGTTTTTAGAAAAAAGGAAAAGTGAGCAGATCTTCCAGCCTCATATCGCCCTATTTCACTGCTAAATACGGATGGAAAGATTTACTCTAAAATCTTGGCGGCAAGGCTGTCAGCAGTGATTTCGCCACTGGTGTCTTTGCGCCAGCACAGGTTTATTCCCAAACGTGGAACAACTGACCACGTTAATCGGGTGATAGCCTTATTAGATTACGCCAACGGTACGGGTGAGGCCTTGAGTCTCATGCTTTTAGATGCCGAGAAGGCTTTTGACCAAGTTTCTTGGGATTTTTTATGGGCCGTGATGAACAGCCGGGGGTTTGGGATACAATTCATAAAAGCCTTACAGATGTTATATCAACAACCAACTGCCAGGATCTGCACTATGGGGCTACAATCGGCAGTTGTGTCTATACAAAGGGGAACAAGGCAAGGGTGTCCCTGCTCCCCGCTGCTGTTTTCTCTATATATTGACCCACTCTTAAAGATGATTGAGAGCAACTCCCGGATACCGTCAGTTATAATACACCAACAAGAATATCAGGTATTGGCATACACTGATGATGTAATATAATGTAATGTATTTGAGCTTGTAAAGCGCACTGCTACCCGTAGGTTTCCTGGCGCAGTATAACGCTGGGGAACTCGTCCTGGCTTTCCCTGTGAGATGGTCTCTATTGGGCACCCCCAAGGTGAAGCCAGGCATCCCCGGCGTTGATGGGGCCGTTTGTAGAGATTATGCAATTTATTGCCCAGAGTTGCTGAGTGGGACCCATGGTTAGAGTGGCACCGAGGCGAGATTTATCGAGCCCGCTGACATTGGCCCAACACCCTGTTGTGTCGGGGCGGGCCGACCTCTGCTTCTGGGTCTGCCGCCTCTAACCAGTGAGCCACACTACTCTACATGTGGCTGTCGTTTCCCCCAAACCATCGATGGTGATGCAAGAGATAGAGCACAAAGCGACTGTATTTGGGTCAGTCTCCGGTTATAAATTAAACACTGCCAAAACCCAGATTTTATGTGTTAATATCGGATCCTATGTAGACCCCAGGGTTTTACCAGAGGTGACGTACTTGGGGGTACGGATAAGTGCCTCTGCCTCTGCCTTGGTATAATCTAATTGGGAGAGGTTACTGACTGGGATTCGCAAACAACTGAACCAAGCTGAATGCTTGCATTAACATTAATTGGCAGATGCAATATTCTAAAAATGATGGTTCTACCCAAAATGTTGTACTTTTTCCGGTGTGCTAATCTCATAGGTATAGGTATAACTTTATTGCATGATTAATTAAAACCTTCGCAAACAAGTAAAACATTAATTCACAAGATACAGCGTCTCCTTTAAAAGATGTTAACAGATTACAAATATGTTGTAGTTCATTAAAATTGCAAAGGAGTAAAAATTTATAGGTAAAATAGTTCTTCTTAGTAAAAAAGATAAGTCCGCATAGGGCTTGTTCTCATTGGCGGATCCACACCAAGAAATGATATTTGTGGAGAGAACGAGTCAATGAGCTCACAGCCAGGCCATACTGACTGCTGGGAGCTTAGCAACCAGGAAGTTATTCATAGGACTTAATCAAAACGCTAGTAGAGATGGTTGTTGACCTTGACTCATAGGTGCGATAGCATAGGATAAAGGCAGATGACTTGGGGGTCTTCCCGACTTAGCTTAGCGTTCGCTTCCCTCATAAACCGAACAAGGCTGCAGGAAAGACGGATGTTGCTGCCCTCAAAACAGGCCTTTACCGCTTCCCTACAAGATCAAACCTGACTTGCAATCAGGAGTTGTTTGAGAAACTGTCTCCTTTCCTCTCTCAAGCCGTTGCAGATGCATAGTAGATGTATTATGTCTTCATTTATATTTCCACACAGTCTGCAGCAGTTGGTAGAGGTTGTCCTTTTCCATGGAGGAAGGTGGGGCTTTGCTGGTAGTATTCCCAACCTGAGATGAAGGAACCGTTCTTTTATTGTTCTTGCGAAACCTGTTCCTACATATGGTTGGGGCTTTGTTGACACATAGCTCTGAATTACGAACCAGCCATGGGATCTCCTGCTAAGGGCAGCTTTGTCTTCTGCTAGAGATGCGATCTTTACTGATTTATTTACCAGGACCTTAAAACTTTTCTGGGATGGGCATAAGTCCCATAGGTCCTGTAAAGCTAACAGCTTGATTGCTGATTGGAGGTAGGACTTCGCTGGGCTTTCATTTCTCTTTGAGATTTCCAACCACAGGTGTGAGTTCAATGTGCCCGGGCGGCCCCCTTTATTTTGAACCAGCAATTGGCGTAGGCCCCTTCCCGCGAGATTTCCTGCTTTAGCAGTCCGAATTCTAATCTTAATTGCCCTGGTGAGGTAAATTTTGGAAGATTGAATATTATTCTTAGGGCCTTAGCAACCACAATGTCCAGGGTGACTTCATCTCTACCTCTTATTGCTTCGCTTCCGTAGGTGATGGAGGGAAGGAGGCACGCTCAAAGCACTTCTAGCAAAGGGAGAAGGCTAGGGCCAGTTATTTTTTGCTTGATGTTTTTTAAAGCAACTGCCAATACAGTTCCTCTGCCTTTGATGGAGGCTTTCTGTTTAGAAAATGAGCCGTTTCTTTCCAATATGATTCCCAAATACTTGTACTCCTCTACCGGGACCAGCAGCCGATTGTTCATTGACCATCGTTGGTGGTGTTTATTTGGACCTTGGTTTAGTACCATTACTTTGCATTTTTCCAGATTTATGGTCAGCCCATTTTTGTCTGCGAAGGTACTTGTGATGTTTATCAGATGCTGTAGACAATTGGAGTACGGCTAATTAGTAGGAGGTCATCGGCATACAAGAGGTTCGATAGTGTTAAGCCCCCTAGATCCGGTGCATGATTGTTACAGTTGTCCAAGTCGGTGGAAAGATCTGAGACAAAGAGGTTGAACAAAGTTGGGGCCAGTACTCAACCCTGCCTCAGCCCTTTGGTAGTTGGAATTTTTCTAGACAGGGTATCTCCTGCTCCAATTTTAATCTGGACCCAAGTTTCAGAGTGAAGCAGGATTAGCTGGTTTAGAATATTTGTAGGGATTCCCAACCTCGCCAGTTTGGCCCAAAGTAGCCCCCTGTCGATGCTATTGAAAGCTGCCTTAGCACGGGGGAAAGCTCGACGTGCCAAAAAATATATGGTTTTACCGAAGGCTATAGGAGCTTGGGCTGTACCCGACTTTGTTCTATATTATTATGCTTGTATGCTTCAGCATATGAATATTCTTCTCACTGGGGTAGGTCCGGTAGACCCAGCCGAACAGCCCTAAATATATAACATACTGCTAGGCGCTGAAGCAAGAAACCGCCTTTTTCTTAACTTGGGCTGGAATTAGTACAAGCGCACAAGATTTAAGGTATTAATGGCTGCATATAAAGTTTGGAATGTTGTTAAAAAATTATACAAGATAGAAAAGGTTTCCTGGTATACCCCACTAAGCGCTCCGATTTGCTTTCCTAGTGTTTTTTGGGACCGAGTTGTGTTTAACTGGCGGCTTAAAGGCTTAAAATGTGTGGGTGATTTATACTCAGAGGGTGGGTTAAAATACTTCGAACAGCTCAAGGAACAATTTCAGCTTCCAACTTCACATTTTTTTAAATATTTACAAATTTGTGATTATTTGCTGAAAGCCTGTCTCTGCATTCAACCCAACCCTCTTATTGAAGCAAATAAGAAAGCTGCTCGGATAGGTGTACTATATAACTTAATGCTAGAAGCCATGCCCAATGATTTAGAAGCACATGTCAGCAAGTGGGAGAATAGACTAGGATGTCAAGGAATCTCACTCGAGACCTCAATTGATTTAGCTGGACGATTACTTATGTCTGCCAACTTGGCCGCTCAACACTATAAAACTTTATTTTATCTGTATCATACGGCAGATAAAATCTCAAAATTGGGTGGCGATCCGGATGGAAAGTGTTTCAGATGTGGCGCTTTGGCGGCTGATGTGATGCACATCTTCGGTACATGTGTGGAATTGAGGAGTTTGTTCGGGCATGTGGGCAAGTTCCTATCCGAGATAGTGGGAACCCCTGTCCAGCTTTCACTAATGCAGATTCTACTGGGGGTAGAAACGGGCACTGGCTTGGTTCCTGCACCTTATAATATCGTTTATTTGGTTTTTGTAGCCACAGCTGTGCTTAGATTATGCATAGCTTTGTGTTGGCTGCAAAAAGATGCACCCTCATTTGAAGCTTGGCGGGCGAGGTTCCTCTTTATGTTTATTATCGAACATAGTTTATATGCCCTGAAAGGGAGGTGGAAAAGGATACTGGGGAAGCAAATTTGGGGGCTGGTTAGTTCCTATATGGAAGTGGAGGGCTGCATATCTCTGATTCTTTTTGTATCTATATGTATTTTGTTTAATTCTTTGTTAAGATCCAAGACATTCTGGTTCTGAAGTCTGTATAAAGTATGGTATCGCTGAATTTTGCCTTTTTTAATTTCCTTTGCCTTGCAATCTGTTGATGTGAAATATTGTTCTGGACTCATGCACTTTCTCCCAATAAAAGAAAAATTAAAAAACAAAGTAATTGACAATGTGAAAGAAATAAATCCAAAAATCATTTTCCGTGAAGTAAAGCACTGAAATTAAATACTCCAACAAAAATGTTACTGTAAATAATAACTGCAAACATTGCATCTGCATCCTAAAAAACCCAAATACAAAAGCACATTTTCAATAAAAAAGACATTCTATGAATTGGTTCCTATGAAATAGCAAATGCAAGTTATCCTGCAAATTCCCATTAAATAGTTTAGGTGAAATGGTTTCTCAGTAATGGTATTCCATAACATTAATTTTTTATAACTTCACATACAATCAATGGAGGAGCTGACGGGAGAAAGAAAGATAAAGCAGCACGTGCAGGTGACAGCAACATGGGGGTGGGGGAAGCATACAAAGAAGAGAACAACATTAAACAAAAGTTTAAGAGGAATCACACAAGAGAGAGAGAGAGCAAAACAGGGCAGGGGCAAGTGCTCAAGAGAGAGAGCAACATGAAGAGTGGTGGAGTTTGGTGAGGAGAAGCATATGAGATAGAGGAAGGGCAGCAAACATGGCAGCTCTCAACATCATAGTGGTGGAGCTGGTATCTGGCAGGGGAGGAGCATACAAGAGAAAGACAGAGCTGGAGAAGACGTATACTCTCATGGAATGATCAAGTGATTAACCAGAAAGTAAAAGAGTAGTTCTGTACAAGTGAGATGTGGAAGGATATTATTCATCGAACTAATATAATCTTAAAGAGACAATTACATTTTCTGACTCTATCTATCTATCGATCTATCTATCTATCTATCTATCTATCTATCTATCTATCTATCTATCTATCTATCTATCTATCTATCTATCTATCTATCTATCTATCGATAGTTAGATATCTGAATAAATCTATACCATTCTGTAGTTTTATGTATATATATATATCTATCTATATAAATAACAATGTAACAGTTTGTTCAAAATCTCAAATCTCTGAAAGTTCTTCACTGATTGCGTTTAAATTTTGAAACAACGTTGCATTCGAATACGCGAGTGTTTTTATATACACACCGTTGGATTTGAATACACGCGTGTCGAATACGCGCATGTTTTTAATCGAAAGCACAAACAGACACATGAAAATGTCAATGTGCGTTTGATAAAAATCTTAAATCTATGAAAGTTCTTCACGATTGATTTGAAATTTTGACACAATGTTGCATTCGAATAAGCTTGTGGTTATATATACACAAAGTTGGATGAGGATACGCACGTGTCAAATACGCGCTTGTTTTTAATCTTAAGGACGAACAGACCCTATCATTTAGGTTGCTGAGCAACAACTACAATAGACGCATAGTGACAATAGTCTACATCTATTAGGATGGACAGTTGGTGTCAGGATGGCAGACCGGGAAGTGGGTGGGGGCAGGGGGGAGGAGTTGGTTCAATTTGCAACATTAAAATAGGACGCATAGAGACAATAGTCTAAATAGATTAGGATGGACAGTTGGTGTCAGAATGGCAGACCGGGAAGTGGGTGGAGGGAAGGGGGAGGAGTTGGTTCACTTCGCAACATTAGTGCGTCAGACTGGGAAGTGGGTGGAGGGAGGGGGGAGGAGTTGGTTCACTTGGCAACATTAAGAAAGGACGCATATAGACAATAGTGTATATGCATCAGGATGGACAGTTGGTGTCAGGATGGCAGACCGGGAAGTGGATGGAGGGAGGGGGAGGAGTTGGTTCACTTTGCAACATTAGAGCATGTTTATATATACACAACGTTGGATTCGAATACGCGCGTGTCCAATACACGCATGTTTTTAATCGAAAGGCCGAACAGACCCTATCGATTTGGTTGCTGCGCAACAAATACAAGGGATGCATATAGAAAATAGTCTACATATATTAGGATGGACAGTTGGTGTCAGGATGGCAGACCGGGAAGTGGGTGGAGGGAAGGGGGAGGAGTTGGTTCACTTTGCAACCCGAACAGACCCAATCGATTTGGTTACTGCGCAACAAATATAAGGGACGCATATAGACAATAGTCTACATATATTAGGATGGACAAAAACATATTGTATACCCACAAGCATTGTGAAATTAAACATATTAGAAACATGCGCTTACTCTTTTCTTTCTCTTCCATTTAACCAGACTAAGCCACAGCAACGGGTGGCCGGGTACAGCTAGTACCACATGCCAATGACTAAGGGGAAACTTGAAACGCGTCTGGCAAGAGGGTTGAAGATTTTACAGCCTGTTTTGTTATGGAAAGTTCTTTCAGCATCTCATGAATAAATGTGCAATTAAAACCTACCCAGCGGCTCTTCCATGGGGGCAACCTTTCTTTGTTTAGATGAATCAGCGGCTGGTCCGGTCGCGGAAGGAGCCACTCTGCTGCAGCAGACCCGAGGTGACTTTAGAGGTGAGGTCATCACCACAACGGGAGGTAGAGCGTCATGAGATGCACGAAAAAAGCAAAAGCTTTCATAAAGGACTGAAGCTTTTACCCACTGGGGCTTGTTAAGAAGACTGCATGCAAACTTTGGGCAGAAACTCACTAGAGTAATACTAAGGTGACTACATGAACCAGCATGCTGCAGGAGCAGCCACATCCAATGGGGGTCTTTCTGAGATAGAAGTACTAGCACCTGTATTTCTGCCATTAATATCACCAAACCACATGCCAATGACTACGGGGAAACTTGAAACGCGTCTGGCAAGAGGGTTGAAGATTTTTAAGCCCGTTTTGTTATGGAATGTTGTTGCAGCATCTCATGAATAAATGTGCAATTAAAACCTAACTGGCGGCTCTTCCATGGGGACAACCTTTGTCATATATTCCCATGAGAGAAATCCAGTGAAAAAGAATGTGATACAAGCTCACAAGGTTGATTACAGCAGGTGAGTTTATTCCTGGCAGCTAGGACGACGCGTTTCGACCACGTTTGTGGTCTTGGTCACATGACCTATGTCTCCATATATATATCTACAACAATCGCTTGTTTCCTTAGTACAAAAACGATGCCACAAGCCACAGATCCTTTAAACAGAGTGTTTTTTATTCTTTGGTTTTGGCCAAGTCACAGAGGTACTTGGTACGGAAGCCCGTGACATCAGTTAGACCTTTCCTCGCCTGCTTGCGCCCCTCGCCAGGCACTGATTTCTCCCTTCTGACACACTGGGGACACTTC
>NW_028243927.1:0-57371 GCF_964263255.1 Lissotriton vulgaris | reverse complement strand
TGCGGAAACAAAAGTCACCAGACCCCCCCCCCAACACCCCTTAGGCCTACCACTCTTCAGAGGGGTGGCTAGGAAATTAAAAGCTACAAAACCATCTATAATATTGTTAAATGGTATAATAAAAGGAGAACAACGCTTGAAGATGTAAGGTGGGTTTATTAAAACCTCATCCTAAAGCAGCCAACAGCAACTGATCAAACTAGAATACTTGACAGCATTCATTCTAAAATCTAAGAACATTGGTAAAGACTGTTGAGAGTTAAAAGGGAAGAGGAGAAAACATCACACATCTCCCTTCCTTACATTTAGATGAAATTGTATTACATAGCATAAGTACATCAGAACTAAACTAATTAAAAGTCAAACATCAGGATAACCATGAGAAACATGGAAAGGAGAAAAAACAAATTCAGACTTAGTCTTTTAAATAACAAGGGGCCCTACGAGTTCTTTGACTTCTTTTGAAAGAAGACAACGACCTGTCAAAGGAAGAGTTAGGAACAAAATGAAAATTGTTACACAAATCACCATTATGGACAGAGTCTCTTTGAAGAGAGACATTAGGATCAACCACAACTACACGACTCTTATTCCAGATCCTTCCATCTTCAGTCTTAACAGCATTTTTGAAAATCTTAACAACAGCTCTAATGTCAGTGTATTTAGACCACGGTTTGTGCCCTACCGGAGTCTTTATTTTCACAAAATCACCCACTTTGATTTCCTGAAAACATACACTTTTCTTTTTATCAAAGTAGGTCTTACGGGCATCTTGTTTAAGCAATTCTTTGTTTCTCCAAACACCAATATCATTGTTAACAAGACCCTTATTCAAGCACATCCACCCAGGACACAACAACGTGTTAGGAACCCTCCCTTTGAACAATTCAAATGGGGACCTGCCAGTAGTGGAGTGAGGGGCAAAACGATAAGTGTTAATCCTGTCCTGAAGAGTGGTATTCCAATTTAAGCCGGAAGAGCGAGCAAGTTGTATGGATTCTTTCAGTGTCCTATTAACCCTCTCAACAGCCCCATTAGTTTCAGGATGATATAGTGAACACTTTTTATGAACATTACCACATTTCTTCAGAAAATCAGCAAACAAAGAGGAACAGAATTGAGGCCCATTGTCAGAAAGTAAACTATTCGGAAAACTCTCCTTATTGAATAAGGGGTCCAAAAACTTAATGATAGAATCAGAAGTGATCTCCCTGACAGCACAAACTTCAATCCACCTAGAGTAGAGATCAATCAACACTATGAGGTAGGGAGTATCAGAAACGCCAGAGAGAGGACCTAAAATGTCTATCGCAACCTCATCCCAAGGATGACCTGGTAAAACTCTCTTGACCATCGGCATTTGCTTTGTCTTCAAAATCTTGTCACTAGAACAACATTCAGGGCACTCTCTTACCATCCTCTCAATTTCTAAGTCCATGCCAGGCCACCAAAATTGCAAACGTAAAAACTCTTTAGTTTTTACAATGCCCATATGTCCACAATGAGCAAGGGCTAATAATTTCTTCCTTAAAGCACTGGGGGGAACAAGTTTAGTACCTCTAGTCAAAAGACCATTATTAACAGAAAGTTCATCAGAAACCAATAACCATGGTTTATTCAAGCGAACATTGTTCTTTAAGGAAAGAATGACCCCAGAAATGTCTTCATCTTTTTCCAACTCTAACCTCCATTCAGATTCATCAATGGCACCGTCAGTGACCTCACACACACTAGTAAAGTCTTCTAGCTCACATGAATCATCTAAGCCTGAATTATCACAGTCAACCAACCTTGATAAACAATCTGCTGACTTGTTAGCCAACCCTGGAATATATTCAACATCAAACTCAAATTCTTGCAAAGAAACAATCCATCTTCTAATTCTAGAGGATATGGAATCTAGACCTTTCTTGGAAAACACCTCTTTCAAAGGCTTATGATCAGATAAAACACTAACTCGTGTGCCCCAAATTAGGATTTTAAACTTCCTTAAAGCCCAAAAAATCGCTAAGGCCTCTTTTTCTATTACAGAGTAATTGTACTCTGAACCCCTCAGACAACGAGAAGAACAGCAAATCAAGAAATCTTTACCATCTTTTTTTTGGACTAAAACTGCTCCTAGTCCCTTATCACTAGCATCAGTAAACATAACAGTGGGAAGACCAGGAACAAATGCATGGAGGGAAGGAGCTTTATTCAACTCTTTCTTTATACTTAAGAATTCTGCTTTGCACTCACTGGACCAGTCAAAAACAGCATTTTTACAGTCAACCTTCTTAAATTGTGGGTCTTGTCTGCAAAATTAAAAATAAATTTACCATAGAACTCCACCATGCCCAAAAATGAGTGAAGTTCATCTTTGCAAGTTGGATCTTTCACCTTATCAATGGCCTCAATCAACTCTTTTTTAGGAAAGACTCCATTACCGGTGATGCAGTGTCCTAAATAATTTACCTCTTGTACTCTGAATTTGCACATAGACCTTTTCAAAGTCATGCCTGCACCATCCAAACGTTTCAAAACTAAAGACAGACGAGTATCGTGTTCACAAATGTCACTACCATAAATCAGTAAATCATCTTGATAGCACTTTACACCAACTAGACCCCTTAACATTTTTGACATGATCCGTTGAAAGACAGAGGCCGCAGAAACAAGACCAAAAGGCATTCTTTTAAATTTGAACGTACCCATAGGTGTAATGAATGCAGCCAACTCTTGAGAGGATTCATCTAACTCCACCAATTTAAGTTACAAACCAGTAAGACCACCAGGAAATGGACTTCCATGGACATGTCTTCTTTCTTAAATTTTTCAAATACCTCCCTTCCCCTAGAGAGTACCAATATGGAGGAGGCCGATCTCCGGTTTAAAGAATGGCTTACTTCAGCGGTCAATATCTATGCTCCTCCCACACGTCTGTGCAGCTCTAGGAGCCCGGACGCACACAAATGGTTCACACCTGAGCTCAAGAAATTAAAACTGGAAGTGAGGCAACAGGAAAGGGCATGGCGCTCTCAGTATTGCCCTCTAGCCAGGGCCACTTATTGCCTAGCAAGGAAGGCATATCAAAAAATACTACATAACGATAAGACCGCATATTTTTCATCCAAAATCTTAAACTCGACTAATAAGTCGAAAGAAATCTTCAGGATAGTGAACGACCTATGCAATGATGATAGAACCTCTCCTCCGGTAGTTCCTACACAAGCACTATGCAACTCCCTAAATGATTTCTTCAGTGAAAAGATCCTACTGATCAAACAGAACATCTCCACACTCCCAACTTGTGCCCCTGTGGACGATATTTTTTTTAATCCCCTAACCTTACATTCTTTTCCCCCTATTGATTTGAAAGTCTTTTTAGAGTTACTAGCTAGAGTCAAATCAGGCTCCCCTATGGACGTCTGTCCCCCTCAAATTATGAAGGAAATCTGCCGAGCCATTCCCAACAGCATGATCCCCCTGCTTAACAACTCTCTCACTTCAGGGATAGTCCCCAGCAGCTTCAAGCAGGCTTTATTGATACCCCTTACGAAGAAACCTGGTATTGATCCATCGGACCTCACAAATTATCGGCCCATATCCCTGCTGCCCTTTTTGTCCAAAATGTTGGAGGCTCATGTTACCAACTGCCTCTCAAACTTTGTGGAGGAATCGGGCTATCTTCGACCTAATCAAGCAGGATTTCGGCCTGGTCATTCTACTGAGGCAGTAATACTGGCCGTCCAGAACACCTTGAGGTCCAACGCTGACAAAAACCTTCACCAAGCCCTGGTGCTCCTTGATTTGTCCGCGGCATTCGACACGGTTGACTATTCCATTCTGGTCAACCGTGTTGAACAGGCAGGCCTTAGAGACTCTGCCTTGGCTTGGCTAAAATCGTTCATATTCGAACGCACCCAGTCTGTCTGCCTAGGATCTTTCTCAGCTCCTAAAATCAATTCCTTCTGTGGGGTCCCCCAAGGCTCTTCTTTGTCCCCCTTATTATTTAATTTGTATATGCGGCCCCTTCTTTTTGCTTTAAGTAAACACAAAGTTACTGTATATAATTATGCAGATGACTTGCAGTTAGTCTTTGCACTCAACTCCCCTAATGCTGTGGAGGAGTTTCAAGTAACCATGACCCTTATCCAGAGGTGGATGTCCTTAAATCACCTCAAATTAAACCCGGGGAAAACTGAGCTGATTTTGCCCGGCAAGAGCGAAATCAGCTGGAGCCCTAACTTCTGGCCTGCTGATATGGGCCTCCCCCCAAAGAAATCACAAACAGTAAAAAGTTTGGGGGTAACCATCAATGAGGACCTCACTTTAAAATCCCAGATCGGTACCGTGGTCTCCTCTGGCTTTTTTCAACTGAGGAAAATCAGGAAAATTGCACACCTCCTCACTCATACTGCTCTAATCCAGGTGGTCGTGGCCCTAATCCTCTCCAACATTGATTTTTCAAACAGCCTCTATCTTGGCTTACCCCTAGGCCAACTTAGAAGATTGCAGTACCTACAGAACCAAGCTGCCAGACTGATCTGCAATGTTCCCAAATGGGTCTCGATTAAACCTGGCTTAGAGGCCTTGCATTGGCTACCTGTGGCCCAAAGAGCAGAATTCAAAGCCGGGTGCATCATTTTTAAGGCATTGCAAGGCAAGGGCCCTTTTTTCATCAAACGGTTGATTGGCAGATACGTCCCCTCTCGCAGCTTGAGATCCGCTCACAAAGACCTACTTGAGGTACCCCGCTTCAAGAAGAAACGACAGGGAGGCAGCAGTTTTCATTTTTTAGCAGCTACCCTGTGGAACTCTTTGCCGTTAGCCCTTAGACAGAGCAAGGATCTCCTTGCCTTTAGAAAGACATTTAAGACTCACCTATTCACACAGGCATATTTCAAATAGAGACTTTCGTTGATCCACCCTTTGTTATGTTTTTTTTAATCTCTTTCCAGCGCCAAGAAGCCCCTGGGCGTATGCGCGTTCTATACATTTTATATAACATAACATAACATAACCTGATGGTAGGCGGAAGCCAAGTCAAGTGTAGTAAAGTATTTTGCCCCTTCTAAAGTACAAATCATCTCATCTATGTTGGGAAGGGGAAACCTATCAACCACAACTTCTTTATTTAGTGATCTTAAATCAATGCAAAGACGAATCTCGCCAGTAGGTTTCTTTGCTATAACTACTGGAGAAAGCCATTCAGTTGCTTCAACCGGTACAATTATATTATTCTTTACAAGTTTGTCTAGTTCTTCCTGCACTTTCACTTGCTCCATGAGAGGAATTCTCCTAACTTTTGCTACCACAGGGAGAGCATTTTCATTCAATTTAATATGATGCTTGTAACTACGCAAGCATCCCAAACCTTCTTTAAAAACATCAGGAAATTGTTTTGCTAAACTCAAAGATAATTTCTCGTCACTCACATTACATACAGTATTAGATATCTCATGAATCTGAACTTGGGGAGATGCATTGGGATCAAGTGTAACCCCCAATTGACGCTGATGTAACCAACCCAATAATGCATCACCCTTTTTTGACACATAAACTTTTCCCACAATAATGTGAGATCCAAGCTCTATCTCTGCCATGAAATATCCTAACATGGAAATAGGCTTGTCACTATAACCTAAAGGTAGAATATCACATTTAAACAATTTCACATTTTTAGAAAATAACTCATTAAACAGTCTTTCATCAATTATAGTTATCTTAGAACAAGAATCAAATTTAAAGTTTACCATAGAATTTTCTACATTAACCATGAAAGAAGGATGATCTGCTTTATCATCATGTACATCAAAACAAATTGATCTCACTTGAGGTTGAGACCATCTTCTCCTTGAGTTATCTCCGCTTTGTGCTTTTGTCCTGCAAAATTTAGCATAGTGACCTTTTTTATTACATAAATTACAGGTTACCTTTAAAGCAGGACAAATAGGAGAATTAGCCAAATGATTAGTTTGACCACATCTGAAACATGAAAACCTGTTAATTGTTGAATTTGTCGGCTTATTTTGTTTATCATCACAATTTACACTAACTGTTTTTTTTAATTGACAAACAGTCTCATCAACTTTTATTTCATCCTTCGCCTCAGAAGTACCGGGTTTCTCTTTCTCCTTTTTCAGTTCACCAACACATCTTGTCATGTGTTCAACTTGCTTAGCTATTACCAACACTTCTTCAAGAGGAGGCTCATCTTTCAACCAAAGTTCCTTTCTAATTTCATCATGCGCACATCTTAACACAAATTGATCACGAATCCTTTCATCAAGGGTTTGGCCAAAGTTGCATGACGATGCAAGTTTTCTTAGAGAAGATACATAATCTTCTACCGACTCATCTTTCTTCTGCTCCCTTAGTCCAAAATGGTACCTTTCCATAATAGTACTGAGTCTAGGTAAGTAGTGTCTATCAAGTTGTAAAATTGCTATCTCGTATTCATTCAGATTCCTTTGTTCAGCAGCCGATAGATCTGGTAAATGTTCAAGAACATCTTGACCTTCTCCTCCTAGATAATGTAAAAGAAGGGAGTGTTTTCTTTCCGCACTTAAATTCGTTCCACAAACCCTTGCATAATTTGCAAACATTTTTTTCCATTTTTTCCTCTTCACATTAGGCTCTCCTGGACTCGTAAGAAAAAATGCTGGTTGAGTTACATTTTGCATTTTTTAAGTCTTCAAACACTTGCTCACAGTATTTGACTGATATTGAGTTTAAATTACCTTTTACGTAAATACAATACTTCTTTTGTATTCTTTTTTTTTTTTTAAATAATATCCTTTAATTTATTTATTTTCTTTCACCGTCTTTTCTTTTTTTTTTCACTTTCCAGTTTATTTATTTATTTCCACTGTCCATTGTAATTTATCTACTTTTCTTTGTCCTCTGTTAAATGTTTTTTTTTTTTTTTTTGCTGTAGAGCACAATAGAATAATAAGTATGCTTTTATTAAGTCAGAATATGGAACGCTTTTATAATGAAAACGTTCCATACAAAAAGCACAATGAAAACAAAGAACACTGAGTGTACAGTAGTACGTGTGTCAGAATGCCGAGTGAATAACTGGACAATGGTGTCAGAACGCCTTAAACACAGCGTTAAGGAAATTGTAGGAATCTTAGGACAATGCGCTGGGACTTGTCACTGGAACGCAAGGTAATGTTTCCTTTGAAGCGCAACGTGACGTGACACTGAAACGCAGCGTAGAGTGCAACGTAGTATTCCCTTTAAAGCAGACGTATTTGCTGCAACGTAGCGTTTTCCTTGAAGCGCAGCGTGCGTGCGAGTGACGTAGTTGCTAGCGCGAGCAATCTATCTTTCAAACAGCGCGAGCAATAAAAAACGTCCTCGTTACACGGAGAGTTTTACAAATAGATAATTAAGTTATTTCTTAAGTCCCAGAATATATTTTTTTTAAATAAACCTCCCGCTCTCCTCACCATTGTATTTCCGTCTTCTCTGCCGCAGTGAAGTCAACGCTTCATTTCTTTGGTTTATTAACAGCCGCTGGAGGAGAGGGAAAGTCGGATTCCTTTGCTGAGTTGTCTAGTTGAGGTAAATTTCCAATCGTCGCCAGTATAATATTGTTAAATGGTATAATAAAAGGAGAACAACGCTTGAAGATGTAAGGTGGGTTTATTAAAACCTCATCCTAAAGCAGCCAACAGCAACTGATCAAACTAGAATACTTGACAGCATTCATTCTAAAATCTAAGAACATTGGTAAAGACTCTTGAGAGTTAAAGGGGAAGAGGAGAAAACATCACACCATCCTGCTCAATAAAGTTAAATGACCATGTTTCTTGCAAGCAGACAATGTGTGCAAGTACCACATACTTGTCCCAGTCCCTTCACTCCCTTTTGCAAGAGATGCCAGCAATATTTCATGTTGTAACTATTATCCACATTGGCTCATTAAGCTCCTTTGCTACAGGAGGGCTAATAATATTGAAATGACTTCTGTTGTTTTGTGAATTCAAACAGGGGAGAAGGACTTGGCTGGAGAGGCAATCTTGAGACTCCAAGTGCAAGAGGGCAGAAAGGTATGCCAGCAAATAAACATAATACGGTGTTCAAGTCAGTCTAACTGCTTTTAGAGGCATTTACTAAGTTCACTCAGAAATGTTTTATTTTTCTTTCTTGGAATATTTTCAGTTGTGTGCACTGCCTTAAGTCAAAAACGTACATAACTGTCCTTAAATCTAACACAAAAAAATATTAAAAGGAAAGTCATAGTTATCTTAAAACAAGAGGTATATAATAAGTGCTAATATCTCTTGAATTCTACCTAACAGCAACTGTATAAACTTAATTTAATTTATTTGCTCCTCTTTTTAAGAAATGTAAGTCATTAAAAACAAAAAATAGTCGTACAAAAGGAATAGAAATGTGGAATAAAATACTCATGCAGGATAAATGCCTAAGCATCTTGGTATTCCAAAATCCTCCCTGCCTACGAGCATTCCATCTGTAGACAGGACAGAAAATGGCATTAAAGCAGAACCCCTAACAACCCAACATCCTTACACATAATCAACAGACAATGCATCACTACATATCAAGCCAAGTTCTGTATCATTCCATAGTTAAAGCAGCCAATTGAAGTAGAAGACTCTTGAAGACCATCAAGGATATCATCAACACCTTACTCTCCAAAGCCACACACCACAGCCACCTGTAATGACAGCAACTATGTTTTCAATGAAAAACTTCAGAAGATCCAACAGCACATTGACAAAATCAAGCCTGCTTCTTCTCTTATACCCACCCCTATGTTCTGCATTCCACAAAGGTTAATCCTTTAAACATAGTCCTACACAAGTCTCACCAATCTCTTCAACTCTCTCAAAGACACCTACTATGTAGAGGGCATTTTCCCTTTAAGAGCCATCTCAGGAGATGTTTTTCTCATCCTTATTTAACATCACCCATGCCTCCCTCACTCAGGGCATCTTTCTGGAAGCCCTAAGTTCAGTTCAGATCGCTTCTCGAGATGAACCGATACTACAGACAGACGGCGACCTTGCCTACTGACAACCCATCATTGATGTGTATTTCAACAGTAATATCATCAAAAAAATCAATCTCTATAGAACACCATGATAACATCAAAGCCAACAGCCTCCAGTATTACCATCAATCTGGATTCAAATCATTTTGCAGCAAGGAAACAGGTACAGATTGTGGATGACACCTTCTACTTGCTAGATGAAAATTAGCCATTGAGGTCAATCTCCTAATACTGCTGGACCTAATATCTGCATTTAACACCATTGACCATGCTAACCTTATCCCGACCCTGATGTATCCAATAGGATTCACTGGCCCTATCCTTTTCTGGTTTGCCTCTCCTTGTTGCTCTCCAACCAACACCAGTTTATTCACATTGGGTTCCTCCAGATCCCAGACACTTCCTATTACCTGCAGAAGCTTCCAAGGATCCTTCTTGTCCCCCATCATCTACAACCTCTACATGGAACCTCCAGAAATACTCTTTGATGTAAGCTTCAAAATCCATTGACACCAGCCTCACCCTCAAAGAAAACATTTCCAGAAAAACCAAAGAAAGAGAAACCCCTTCACCCTGAAAGTTACTTTGCAGCTTCTATTCAAACCTCATAGTCTTTCATTCAGATGGTGGTTATACCTTTTTCCATGATATCTCAGACTCCAAATCCTCCCTCCCCTTTAATGTCATCCTATATGCCAACAGCCATCATCAAGAGTTTAAAGCAATATGATCAGATCACCTCATTTCCACTCTAATGGAACTGCATTAGCTCCACTTGATGGCCTTCACCACCTCCAAGACTAGCTGTATCATCTCAAACTTTTGATGACTGGCACATCCCTCTATGTTGCTGACAAGCTTGTCATCTCCAACAGCTCTCAGAACACCAGCAGCAGGACACCTCATACTGAAAACAAAAAAGTCTAAGAAAGTATAAATAAAGTACCCAAACGTTTCCATTTAGGCACCCGGGATTAGGTATGGCTTCTCCATCTTCATCAGGACCTCCTCTACTCTTCTTCAAATTAAGAAAGAGCAGGAGGCACAGCATTTTAAAGAAAACATATCAACACAGTTAATAGGGCACCTCCCGACCTAAGCCCATCACCAAATCCGGTATCTGAGCAGTTAAAGACGCAAGATACAGTTAAAGGAAACTACCAAAGTATCTTAAATCCGTCTTCTATTGACTTGATTATGCAGACTCTTACCACTCAGAGACAAGAAAGCCAACAACATTTTCTACATTTAAGAGAGGATAGTTCCGAACTTCAGATGTCTTTGGGCGAAATATGTAAGAAGCTGGGGGGTCACTCAAGAGGTGAAGGAATTAAAGCAGAGAGTGGTGGTAGTAGAAGAAGGCGCCACTCGATCTGAAACGCTTACTAATTCTCACGCATTAAGAATAGGAAGCTAAGGTTGAAGATATTGAAAACAGGACTCATAGACACAACCTCAGACTTTTTGGGATTCCTGAGGGGGCTGAAGGTGCTGGTCTTATGTGGTTAATTTATTTAAAAGGGCATTTGGGGATCTATCCGACTGGGATTGGATCTCCCAGCTACAGCGAGTTCACAGACTGCCCCTCTTTCAAAAGAACAAAGACAATACATTTCCAAGACCTTTTTTGATTTATTTTGGGAACTTTCTGCTGAGGCAAGCAGTAGCTTTCAAAGCCAAGCCTAATAGCCCTGTGACAATGGATAACATTACCTTTTTTGTACGCTCAGATTTGAGCAAGGGTACGATGGATAGATGCTGGGAACTGCGCAAGCTGATTGATTCCTTTAAAGCTATAGGCTGTGTGGTTTACCTTCAGGAGCCTGCCCGCCTCAAGGTGATTAGGGACGGTCGGACTTTTGTTTTTACGGATCAAGACGAGGCTGCTCTTGCCTTAGAAAAATTCTCTCAGGGAAGGGGAAAATGAAGTTGAAAATACCTAAGGGATGCGATGAGATTATTTTCGGCTTGCAGTTGTTACATAATTTTTGTCTTATTTTACCACTTCCCCCTTATAGCCGCCACTACTTGGTTTTGTTGTCTCTTTCTTTAGACATTAAATTAGTTGGGATTATGACGGTGGGTAGGAGTCGACCACATGTCTGTTTCTTCACAGCGCTGCCACTCCAGCGGCAGCAGGGCTTAGAGGGGGACTCCCCCTCCGTGGACGGTAAGGGAGGAGGGGTGGGTGGAGCCTTGGATTGGGGTGGGGTTAAAAAAAGGGGGACAAATTCTTTTTTGCGAGAAGGAAGGATTGTTTAGGTATTTGCAAACTATATTTGTTTGTCTTAATAAAATTTTGTGCGCAGAGGATAGACGACTGTATGACTATAGGAAATGTCTATAATCAGATTTTTAGTCTGGAATGTTGCTGGTCTCAACAACATACAGAAAAGAAAATTGGTACAAGAGGAAATGGATATGTACAAGCCTCATCTAGCACTTATGTCTGAAACACATATTAGTTATCAAGACAGAAAGCTATTGTCTCAAATGGGCTATGATTTGGTTGTCTGTTCGTCTTTAGGTCCTCCGATTCCTGGGGTTGCTATACTCAAACAGAGAAGATTAGCGATTGAAATTATTAAAACGGCTTCTGATATACGGGGAAGATGGGTGATTGTGCAAATCCAACTAGAAACTAAGAAATGTGTTTTGTGTCTGGTCTATGGGCCTAATATTGATGATCCGAAATTGTATGAGCAGCTAAATATCGAGTTATTGGAGTGGGAGGGGGAAGTTTTGGTAATGGGAGATTTTAACTGTGCTATGGACAATAGAATGGATACTACTGGTTTAGGCAGTGCAAAGAGGACGCGTAAGGTTAGGGCTGCTATCAGTGATTTGGGTAGAATTCACAATTTGAAAGATGTATGGCGCTCAAAACACCCTAATGTAGCTGGTTTTACTTATTATTCTGCGCCTCATCGATCTTGTTCTAGAATCGATATGGTGTGGGCTTCAGATCATATAATAGAAAACTGTACAATAGAGTTATGCCCGAGGGTGACCTCCGATCACAATCTGATACTAATGGAACTCAAAATTACTGAGCAAAGCCCGGCTGCACAACTTTTTACATTCCCTAGGTACTTGTTTATTGACTCGCACTTTGTCTTACTTTTAAAAGAACATATCAAGGAGTATATAGAGTTTAATATCGACACAGCTTTGATAAGTACAGTTTGGGATGCCTGTAAGTGCAGCATTAGGGGCTTTGCCCAGCAGTATATGTTTATGAAAAACGCTGAAAGGCGCAGAGAAACTAAGTCAACCACTTCTAATATCTTGCGGGTTGAACAACAATTAGCAGAAGCTGCCACTCTAAAAACACCAAATGTTGAACCACTAAGGATGGAGTTGTTTAAACTACAATCTTCCATTAAAAAGTCACTAAGAGAAGGATACAGTGCAAAAATTCATAAATATAAATTGGCTCAGTATGAGGGCGGGGATAGAATTGTACTTGTATATAAAGTTGCTGATAAGAAAGCCAGAACTAGGAATAAACAAATTAGAGGCCCAGAGTTATGCAAATACGAACAAACAGATCAGATTCTTGACCAATTTACTAAATACTATCGTAATTTATACACACCTAAGCATGGGCATAAAACCCGTTCCGCTCGCGGATTTTGCAGATTTTTGGTAAATTCGCAATCCGCGAACTCTTGCGAATTAGCCGAAAATCCGCAAATTCGCACGCGGCGGATTCTTTTGCTTGGTGATACAATATTGCTGTGCGCGGTGTTCACTTACTGTCATTCAGCGTTTGCCGAGTTGTTTTTCTCGATATTGTGCGAGTGCTGCGCCATTTTGGATCTTGCTGCGGGATCCAGCGGGAGTTTGGCGACCGCGAGTACGCCGTGATCACGTATCGCGGGAGTTTGCAATTGCGAACACGTAGATGCGGCGGGCAGCAACAATCTTGCACTCGCGAAATTACAAAATTTGCAATCCTGCACAAGAAATCCACCAGCAAGCAGCATAAACCTTCTGAAAATGATGATTTTTATCAGAATAACTCCTCAGGTTGACATTTGCCTGCACTTTTTTTTGCAAGGAGTCCATTTTGGGGGGGGGTGGGAGTGGGAGGAAGGAAGTGCCCCCAGTCTCCAACTTCCTGTTCCTGTCCAGCAGGCTCCTCCCAGTGCTTTCTTCATGTGCTGGTCCCTTTCATTCGGATCTTGACCTGGAAGGATTACTTTTTGTGGATGCTGCTGGATATTTGGATTTGAGGCCTTTTTGACTTTTTTGGATCACTTTTGGATTAGAAATTTCACAAGTTACTTTGTTTGGGGCATTACAGTTGCTGCAACTACAATTTTGGAATTTTCGATTTTTGGGCTGTTGTTGGGGCCTTTAGCCCAGGGGTAGTGAGTGGTGCATGGACTGAGTCTTTCTGTGGGGTCTCTTTAATGTAAACATCATGGAGGGCATGGATGGCATGGGATTGTGCTGATTTCTGTGTGTTTTTCGATTTTTTTGGCTGCTGTTGGGGCCTTTTGCCCAGGGGTAGTGAGTGGTGCATGGGCCTAGTCTTTCTGTGGGGTGTCTTGAATTTAAACATCATTGAGGGCATGGATGGCATGGGATTGTGCTGATTTTTCTGTGTTTTTCGAATTTTTTGGCTGCTGTTGGGGCCTTTTGCCCAGGGCTAGTGAGTGGTGCATGGACTGAGTTTTTCTGTGGGGTCTCTTTAATGTAAACATCATGGAGGGCATGGATGGCATTGGATTGTGGTGCTTTTTGTGTGTTTTTCAATTTTTTGGGGTGTTGATGGGGCCTGGCCATGTGGGTGGGGGCCATTTTGAGTGCTGGTACAGGCAGGCCCTGGCCATGTGCTGGGGGGCAAGGGGCCATTTTGAATGCAGGCAGTGTTCTCGGGCCTGCACCCATTTTGCCTAGCTTTCATCCATTATGCCCAGGGGTAGTGAGTGGTGCATGGGCCTAGTCTTTCTGTAGGGTGTCTTGAATTTAAACATCATGAGGGCATGGATGGCATGGGATTGTGCTGATTTTTCTGTGGTTTTCGATTTTTTTTGCTGCTGTTGGGGCCTTAGGCCCAGGGCTAGTGAGTGGTGCATAGACTGAGTATTTCTGTGGGGTCTCTTTAATGTAAACATCATGGAGGGCATGAATGGCATTGGATTGTGGTGATTTCTTTGTATTTTTCGATTTTTTGGGGTGTTCATGGGGACTGGCCATGTGGGTGGGGGCCATTTTGAGTGCTGGTACAGGCAGGCCCTGGCCATGTGCCTGGGGGCAAGGGGCCATTTTGAATGCAGGCAGTGTTCTCAGGCCTGCACCCATTTTGCCTAGCTTTCATCAATTATGCCCAGGGGTAGTGAGTGGTGCATGGGCCTAGTCTCTCTGTGGGGTGTCTTGAATTTAAACATCATTGAGGGCATGGATGGCATGGGATTGTGCTGATTTTTATGTGTTTTTCGAGTTGTTGGGGTGTATAACTGAACTGATGTTCCTCTGTCTTCCATTGCTTTTAGGTGCACAAGACTCAAGAGAACCACCAGTGCCAGAGGGCATGGATGGCATGGGATTGTGCTGATTTTTCTGTGGTTTTCGATTTTTTTTGGCTGCGGTTGGGGCCTTTTGCCCAGGGCTAGTGAGTGGTGCATGGACTGAGTCTTTCTGTGGGGTCTCTTTAATGTAAACATCATGGAGGGCATGGATGGCATTGGATTGTGGTGATTTTTGTGTTGTTTTCGATTTTTTTGGGGTGTTCGTGGGCCTATCCATGTGGGTGGGGGCCATTTTGAGGACTGGTGCAGGCCGGGCCTGTCCATGTGGTGGGGGTCTAGGGGCCATTTTGAAGCCAGGCAGTGTGCTTTGTTGTGCCATAGGCCTGCACCCAGTCTGCCATGCTTTCATCCATTATGCCCAGGGGTACTCAGGGGTGCATGGGCCTAGTCTTTCTGTGGGGTGTCTTGAATTTAAACATCATTGAGGGCATGGATGGCATGGGATTGTGCTGATTTTTATGTGTTTTTCGAGTTGTTGGGGTGTATAACTGAACTGATGTTCCTCTGTCTTCCATTGCTTTTAGGTGCACAAGACTCAAGAGAACCACCAGTGCCAGGAAGAAGTCCTGCAGCGGTGTGTGTGGAGCATAACGTCACAGGACGTCACGTCTGACCACAGACAACTCTGCAACTCGTGCAACTGCGGCCTGCTGTTCTGACCTCTGAAGAAGATGGCCCCAAAAAAAGTTCCCCGTAGCTCCTCTAGCAAGAAAGTTGCCAGTAAGGAGCAGAAGAAGCAAGTTACCAAGGAGACTGGTGTGCCGCCCGCCACATTTTTTGGGAATAAAAAAAAAAGTACGCCTGCAGCAGCAGCTGTGAGCAGCACCCCCGCTCCATTGGGCTCAGTGCCACCACCACCACGCCAACTTAAGTCCAAGCCCTTGAGTGCTTTAGAGCCAGCCAGTCTAGTTGTTCAATCACCATCGACCAGTGATGTTGTCTCATCGCAAGAAAGTAGCAGCAATGCCCCTCAATCAACACAGGTTGTTGTAACTCATCTGACGAGTGTTGAACAACCACAGCCGCAACAACAACCACATGTGCAAATACAAGTCCTAGCACATCTGGAAAGAGAGGCAGCGCAAGGAGATGCGCACGCAGAGGTGCATGGAGGGGCACAAGTGCCCACAATAGTTGTTCCTCCTGAAGTAGGGGCACATCAGGAAATCGACATTCAAGCCGAGGTATCATTTGAGGAAGCCACTCCTCCTGATGATCATTCATTGTCTTCCACATCCCTAGCAAGGAAAAGATCAAGGATGGTGTCTACATCTTCTTCAAGCCCACCTCCTTCTGATGATACGGATCAAACTTGGGAACCACCACTGCCGTCTGAGAGTGAGGCACACCATGATCTGACAAAGGTAGCTAAGCGTAAAAGGAAGGTCCCCGAAACTCTCATAGTTATGGAGTGTGATGCTGACGCTGAACAAGAAGTGGCGTATACTCCTGCTGATGAAGACTCTCACAACGACGACGCATTTATCATAGACTTCACTCCAGCCTCAGCAGGCATGCAGCAAACAGACATTTTGACCCTAGCCCGAAAAGCTGCTGAGCGTGATGATGTTGTCGAAGAGGAGGCAATGGGAACACCACCATCCTTGGAGTTAACTAGTACACCACCACCTACCGCTTCCATATTTCTTTCTCACCAGAAGGGACCTCCATCCACCTCGACCTCAATTAGTGGTGGTGCAAGTGCGCAACGTAGTAAAGTTCGGCAACACACATCCTCCACTTCATCTGGCATTAGCAGCATGACCACCACCAGTATCGCCTCCTCCGCCCCCCACAGACATTTCAAGTCCGCAGTTTGGGACTTCTTTAGTGTTTGCCCAAAAAGGGAAAACATAGCCATTTGTAGCATTTGTAAGGTTGCAGTTAGTTGTGGTAAGTTTGGTACCACCTATGGTACCGGAGGCCAGAGAGGTCATCTTGAGAGACAGCACACTGTCCAATGGCTTGCGCACCTAAAGGAGATCAAGGAAGCCCGAATTGGAAGTCAACAAACTGTACATGTTGATGTTTCATCTGATGATGACGAGGAGGAAGAAGCGTTAAACACTTCACTTACACCCATTACCCCTGTCAGGAGCACACCCCCTGTGAGCCACACTAAGAGTGTGGGAGAGAGTGAGACACCAATGCGAAAAAGTTCATCATCGAGTGTAACTGGGTTGAAGAAGACTTCATCATCATCCCGTAAAATGGTCCAGCCCACTATTAGAACCATGTTGTTTTCAGAAGGGCCATTTGAACGCAACCACCCACTGGCGCGTCTGTGTAACACTAAGCTGGCTAAAATGCTAGCTCTGGACCTTCTCCCTTTTTCTTTTGTGGAAGGGGTTGGTTTTCTAGAATTAGTGGCAAAACTCAGCCCTAAATGGAAGGTTCCTAGCCGGTTCTATTTTGCCAGAGTTGCGGTTCCAGCACTACATGAAGATGTGCTGGAGGTGATTTGGGCAGCTTTGCAGAAGAGTGCTGTTCACACTATACATCTGACAACAGACATGTGGACCAGTGGCGCAGGCACTGATTACATGTGCATCGCTGCACACTGGGGGTCTCTTTTTCAGGGGTTAAAGCAAAGCTAAATGCAGGTGTTGACCCGGACAACGTTTTTAAAGCTGCTCGGAAACATGCAACACTAGCCATGTTTGGCATGGAGACAAGTCATACAGGAGAAAACATTTTGAAGGAGTTTAACACAAAGGTCTTTCAATGGCTGTCCCCAAAAAAACGCATGATTGGTTATGTTTCCACGGATAATGGCGCCAATGTAGTTAAGGCCATGGAGCTAGGTAAATATTTCAGAGTGCCGTGTTTGGCGCACTGTATAAACCTGGTTGTTAAAAAATTCTTGAGTGAAGAAAGTCAAGTGTGCGAGTTAGTGACCACCTGCCGAAGAATGTGCAACTATTTCAGCCATTCTTTTAACGCCCGGAAGCATCTGAGGGGCCTGCTACATGAACGTTGAATGCCAGTGAAAGCACTCATCCAGGAGGTGCCAACACGTTGGAACTCAACCTTCTACATGCTTGAGCGTCTGTATGAGCAGTATACGGTACTCGATCAGTATTTCTTAACACTGGGTACAGCTCTGAAGGACCTAAGGCTAGGTGCGGCGCAATGGAAGCTAGTTGAAAGCCTGACAGACATGCTTCGTCCTTTTGAGGTCTTCACGCGTGCAGTCAGCAGGGAGGACTGTCATTTGGGAAAAGCTATCCCATTGTTGCGCATGCTACAGCACTAACTGAAGGCGGTGTCTTCTATGTTTGAAAAAGATGAAGAAAAGCAAGAAGCTTTTGTTTTGGCGGAGAAATTATTACAGCGCCTACTTGGCGATGAACGTCTTAAAATGATCCACTCAGAACAGCATTACATTTGTGCTACTATTCTGGATCCACGCTACAAAAAAGGCACTGGCAGGCAGAGCATTCTTTCCTTTTGGTGACTCAGAAGTTTCAAAGTACAAACATTGGCTAGCTGTGTCAGAGATGAGGTTTGAAAGAGATCGTCAGAAAATTGAAGGAAAAAGCAGTATATCAGCATCAGCAGGCCATCCCCAGTCAAAAGAATCCACTTCTGCACCTGTGGCTGTGGCAGAAGTGACCTCTCAGCCGTTAAAGACACCGGCAACCGGATCATCTGCACCAGACACAACAGTAACATTGGGTGAAGAAGAGGATTGGCTAACTAAGCTTGGGTTTGCTTCTCAAAAGGTCCCAGCAAAAAGAAAGCAAAGTGGAGGAACCGTGGCGAACCTTGAGTCGAAGGTGCAGGACTATCTGAATGACTCAACAGAGGTCTATGTTAATACTGACCCATTGGCGTATTGGCATGGGAAAAAAGAATTGTGGCCAGAGATCTCCAACCTGGCTATAAACTAATTGTCTTGCCCACTGTACGTGTTTTCAGTGCTGCTGGTGGCATTGTAACTTGCAAAAGGACCCGCCTCTCGCCCAAAAATGTGGAGAGGTTAACAATGATCAAGATGAATCAGCACCTCATACCACCAGATTACAAAGTATGAGAATACACGCCAGAAGAAGACGAGGAGTACAGCAACTTAGATGAGGGAATTTCTTCTGTGTTAGGTGACCTACTCCCGCTTGAATTCGCAGAGTATGAGGACGAACTCTTATTCCCTGACACGGAGCCCTGAAAATGAGCCAATAAATCAATAACTTTTTTTTTCGTCCTTATTCAAAGTCAAAGTCAAATAAGTCTTTATTTCGACAATTAGTCATAAAAGACAACACAATAAAAGCAGTAAAAATCAACATTTCATACTTGTTACATCCAATGTTCACAGTTTACAGGGAAATTTCATTAATTAATCTATCCAATCGATGCCATGTACAGGGTGTTCCAACACAACCATTTAAAAAAATAAATACTGTGTGAATATAAAATCCATTAAAATTTAGTACCATTTTTACTTATCATACATTTTTTAGGTTTTGGGGCCAGATTAAAAAAGTGCAGACTACAGTAATTTCAATGTATCCCTGCGTATTGACCACATCCAAATTAAAAATGTTGCAAGTGCAATTTCCATGCTATCAGTGCAATCTGTTTTACCAATTCTTAGTGCCGCAATGCCACTTTGGATGCCTTTCTGTATGCAGATTGGTCTAATCCATTTATGGCGCTGGGCTTTGTATGCTGGACATATAAACAAAACATGAGCTAGACTTTCAGATTGGGCTACACAAAAAGGACACAGATGGTGATCTTTGTTACTTGACCATTTGCTAGTAAATGTATTGATAGGAAGGGTTCCCACCCTGTATTGATGGAAAAGTTTCCTATCATTTGGGATGGTAATGAGGTCCCAATATCGCTCATAAACAGGAGTGTGTTTTTGTTCCAGAAAGGCCCTGGTGAGTGATGGATCAGTATGTTTCTGAAACTCCCTTTGGGTTATGTACGCCCAGTACAACTCTTTTAAGGTCTTTTGAGAGGGGAAGATATTTTCTGAAGGATTTTCCCATAGTTCCATCATTCCCAGGGCTTTAAAAAGCGAATTGACCTGTCTGAACCATAGTATTTTACCCCCTGAATCCATATTTCTGGTTTCCAGAAGCGCTAAAGCATAATGAGAAAGTTTGGGTGTAACCCATAGCCTCCTCCAATATGCGATAGGTCTAAAACTAGATATGTCCTGTATTTTCCGACATCCCAGATCCATGTACAAAGGTACCAATGGTGTAGATTGCGGGAGCCTTGTTAGGCACCGCAAGAATTTGTTTTGTGCATTAGTCAAGGCTGTGACGTAGGAAACCCCCCACAGTTATGTAAATGTAAATGTAAATGTATTGGCATTTATATAGCGCACTACTTACCCGTAGGGTCCCAAGGCGCTTCGACCGCTGCGAAACCCTTCCTGTCTTCCCTGAGAGATGGTCCCTTAATGGGTATCTCCAGGGTGAGACCAGGCATCCCCGGCGGTCTGGTGGGGCCGTTAGTGAAGATGAGGCAAGCTAATGCCCAGAGTTGCCGAGTGTGATCGCTGATCAGAGTGGGCACCGAGGCGAGAGAATTATCGAGTCCGCTGACCCTGGTCCAGAAACCTGCCACGCCGGGAATCGAACCCTGGTCCCGGGCCGTCCTCTGCTCTCAGGTCTGCCGCCTCTAACCAGTGAGCCACACTACTTCACTACAGTTCAGCCCCATACAGCATTGAGGCCCTAACTTTTGTGTCGTATATTTTAAGGGCTGGGGCTATTGGTTGTGTGGCTGAGGATTTTAACTCTTTCAGTAGGACACCAGCCAACTGTGCATGTTTGGTGGTTAAATAAGTCATGTGTGGCTTCCACTCTAACCGAGACCCCAGTGTGATACCCAAATAACTGAAACTATCTGTTTGTTCTAAAAGCTCGCCATTCATAAGAACTGTGCCCCTTACTTTCTTGTGTCTATGCATTACCATAAATTTTGTTTTCGACACATTAATGATTAGGCCATGATCATTGCAGAACATCTCAAAACAACCAATTGCTTTCTGAAGCCCTTCTTGCGTTTTAGAGATTATGATAGTGTCGTCTGCAAACATTAGCAGGGGAACTGGGATGCCATTTTGTTTGGGTGCATCTGTGTGTACTTCCCTATAATATTTGGTGACCCTGTTTATATATAACGTAAACAGTGTTGGTGTCAGGACGCACCGTTGTCTAACTCCACTTTCTGTTGCAAATTTATCAGTAGCCTGGCCCTGGTTTCTCCACCTAACCTGAGCGTAATTATTTTCATGAAATTTGATCAGGAAGGCAAGGAGTTCATGTGGCATACCTTGCTCATGAAGCACTCGCCACAGCCTAGTGCGTGGCACAAGATCAAAAGCCGATTTCAAATCGACAAAGGCTGCATAAAGGGTGCCCCCTCCAAGGATAACCCATTTCCAATATATGGCAGAAAATCTAAAAACTTGATCCACAGCACTTGTAAATGGGCGAAAGCCTGCCTGACGCGTGGACATGACCCCTGAATCGTCTATCCAGTTCTGAATCCTAAGGAGCACGAGCCTGGCCACCACCTTCTGAATACATGCAATTAGGCTGATTGGCCTATAGTTCGCAGGATCGGCATGATCCCCTTTTTTAAAAATTGGAATTATTTCAGCTCCCCTCCAAACTTCTGGTAATGGCGAGCCCCTGGAAATGGCATTCGCCAGCAGCTCTATATACGGCACCCAGACCTCTTTGCTATGAAGAAAAAGGTCTGCCGGAATCATGTCCGGACCCGGGGCTCTTCCTCTCGGTATTGTGTTTAGAGCTTGTTCAATGTCTCTCCGGCTAAACACCAGCGGAGTAGTAGCTGTGTAATTTATAGTAGGATCCAAACTTTCTACGCTTGCCCCATCGGGGCGTGCAAACTGTAATTTAAAGTGCAATACCCAGCGTTCAGGAGGGACAGAATTTTCTGGCTGGGGCCTATGGTTCCCTGTGCCCCATCTCACTAGATTCCAGAAGCCTGTCATATTTCTGGACTTACTTGCCTCATATAGTTCTTCCCAGTATTTATTGTCCCAGGATTTTTTTGCTTCCTGCTGGGTCATTTTGTAATGACGCCTAGCATCACGTATTAAGAGCCTATCCGTTGATCGCACTGCTAGTGCTAGGGATTTGTAGGCAGTTCTACAGCTTTTGTCATACCAGGAGTCTGGCTTCCTTCTACCTTTACGGAGTGGATCATTTCTTGCCTTGATAAAAAATGTACTGAGATTTAAAAAAAGAGTTGTGTGGATTGGAACCACCCTGGTTACATAATCATCATCAGATGAGCAGCCCTGTATCTCAGAGATTGCACCCAATACCAATGCATCCATTTCTGTGATGCAGTGACGATTACCTAAACATTCAGCCCATTTTAGTCGCCTTGTGTTGTTAGCAAGAACAATATCGTTTGCTGTATCCCTGGCGACTTCTCCCTTGCCCTTAAGGAGCTGAATCTCTAGACTGAGGGGATTGTGGTCACTCTCATTTCTTTTAATAACGTTCATGTCCCGGATAGCTGACCAGAATTCCAGATTAACTAGAATAAATTCTATCATACTTAAGCTATTGCCATTATTAAATGTAGGACTTCCGTGCTTATCCCCATTTGTTTTTCCATTTACTGCTCTAAGTCCACACTCAAGTCCTAAGGTTTTGAGTTGGAGAGCTGCTTGGGTCCACCTCTTTATGGGGGGTATATTTATTGGGGGATTTGCCAGCTGTCGTCTTCTGCCTCTGTAAGATCGATATCGAATTGGTCCAGGGGCTCAAAGGAGCAATTAAAATCACCACATATCAATACATTTGCATTTCCCCTAAGCTTTTTTACATGGTGACCCAATTGGTCAACTGTCTCTGGTGGTTTTCCTCCCGGTTTCCCCCTTGCGTACACATTGAAGATTATTAAATCTCCAAACATAGGGGAGTTTAGTTTTACAATTAGAATATCCTTGGAGTTGGAGTCTAATTGCACAGTTGTATACCTATCATCCTGCTTAACTCAGGTGGTCAGGCCCACCATTGGCCTTCCCCTGTTTGTGTGGCTTGCGGGTAACGAAAAATGTAGGTAGCCCGGCCTATACTGGGATTCCACTGCCCAGGTTTCCTGCATGGTGGGTACGATATATTTGTCAATAAAGTTTGACCAATCCCTGGAAGCCATCTTTTTCCTAAGACCAGCTACATTCCATGACACTAAAAACTGTCCAACCTGGTCTTTACTTAGTTCTCTTGGGGCCTGGTCATACTATGGATGCACATCCCTCTCAGTGTAGCAGGGTTTCCGTTCTCCCACAGAACTGTGCACAGAGATCTAGAACCTGGGTGAGTCAGGGTGACCCAGAACTCACCTTTGTTTCAGAAATCCCCTTACCAAGCTAGCTACAGTGTCTCATCGGTAGTAAATACTTCCCAATGACTTAGACAATCCAGAACATGAACTTAGAATACCTCAGGTATCGTGGAACACATGAACACTCTTTCGGTATATAATCATTACAAACCGAAACTGGGAGGCAGAGAACACACGTGCAAGTTTGAAATGTTTATTTTTCAATGCAACATTCTCAAACGCAGTATCTTATATAATATCAACATACATATTATAAAAATCAGAGTTAGCAGCATAGTCACTAATCCATAATACGCAAAAGGTGATAGCATGTTATGATGCAAAGATCTATAGAATTCTGTATCACCTATATTTCGCGCACCCTAATTTGCATATTATATTATATCTAAGAAGGTCTCATCTGGGTTCTTAGCAGGGCGGACCCATACCTCTAATTCTCAGTAGGAGGAGATCACATCAACCGCTACCAGCTCTCAGCATGCGAAGCATCAAGTGTGTTGATTCATTCCCTGTAACTGTATCTTAAACTCGCATAGAGCCCAATGTTGGCAGCCACATTATTTGTGTTATGTCTAACATGGTGCGAGGATCAGGCCTTCAGCAACCTTGTGTTAGGTTATTCTTAGAGTGTGCAGTTCTCGGTGTACAGACAGTTGTACCAAGTGTACCAAGCACGACTGATAATGTCTCAATAACATATTATTCTCAAATAAATCACATCTTTCGTCGAGGTTGAAAGCTACAATAACAATTTGGTGTCGTGTGCAAACTCAAGCTGGAAGAAAATATTGCGTTTAAACATTTAATAAGCTTATGCTAACTTAACACAATATATAGAAACGTAGTAACCATATGACACCCCCCCAATGATCCGAGGACGGTTAGAAAAGGAGCAAACACAAGCTAATACCATATTAAAGGTAAAACATGAAAGCAGAGTTCAATGATATTGAGCCAAGCTAAATGTATGTAAATGTATGTAAAATTCAAAAACAAAAATATGTATGAATGCCTATAGTGGCCACACAAAATATAAAAGTCGAATTTAAGGCCTACTATCAGTTCATAGGCACAGAACATATGAAAATCGAATGTTCGTATTGAAAAAGGCACCATTCAGAATTACTAAAAAGTCACGTGCCGCAATAACGAAAGTCTTCAAAGTCACTCATGGGTTGAATGAATATGCAAAATAGGTAGCTACAGCTTCCAACATGAAATCACTGTCATCATCCGAAAACAGTTCAGCCATCCAATTAAGCAATGGGAAAGAACATACGTGCTCCTCCAACACCGATTCCTCTAGCATCATCAGAGGACAACTCAGTGGGTTCTCGAGAACGCTAGGTGCCAGAAAGTCATCCGCCGCTGCAAATATGTCTCACTGACCCATTAGTCCATGCATCGCTGCCACAGCCATAACCCTTTCGCCAGAACAGACCAACTCGTGAGCCACTACGGGGTTCATCAGCTGATCAAAGTCGACGTCAGGAGAAGTCGGTGAACAGAGACACAAATCAACGGCCCAGTCGAAATCACAGCTCAGGCAATGAAACACGGGCTGGACACATGTGAAATAGGAAAATCTGAACGACAATCCAAAAGCCGTGCTTAAAGTCGCAAGCGGCAAGGAGCCATAATAATCAAGCATTCGGTTGCGAAACTGCATCAGTAGTGGCTGAGCGTTTCCTTGCGCATGATGGGCATCCATGTTTTATAAAGTAAAATATCACCAGAACGCCTGCAGCCAAAGCCAGCAAAACAGGAAATCCGCCAAACAGGCTAGCAAATATAGAATGAAAGAACGCAGGGATAATACCAAATACTTTTCCAAAAGTAGTCACGAGACCACTGCTAACCATTTTAAAAAAATGAGCCAGGCTTGATGTGGAGGAGGCATTGAAGATTTGATGAACCAGCTCGCAGAAATGAAACGGCAAATCAGTACTTAAAAGTGCTTGCACTTCTGTGCGTGTGTTTGCTATGTGAAGGACATAAGTTTCGCGGGCAGAGGTCAGGGCCACCTGCTTTTGAGACAATAGTGCTCTTATACGGCTCAAACCATTGAACTCAGCTTTCAAGGTTGGTATTCTTGGCCAAATTAAAACATCTGAATTCCCATGCGTGGGTTGATATAACACATTCTTGCAGCAAACCACCCTCTCTGAAACGGTAACCACATAGGCGATATCGGCCTGTAATCCACAACAAAGTTCATTATGCAAAAGTAAATAACTACCGTTGGACAATAAAGTGAACGTGGGAACTATTGCAGGAACTGGTGTCCCTTTCAAAACACAGGCCAAATTAGGTTTGTCCTGATTACAAGAACCATGCAACTGGATGTGTCTGCATATTAGTGAGCGGTCAGGCGACTGTGTACATTCTTCACCATTCAAATTCACTTCATTTCCCTCTTTTAGGCATCTGTAAGTGTATGGTAAAGACCATGTCTCATGGAGGAAAGCACTGCCTAAAGGTTCATATCGCCCAATGGCTATATATTTCATACAATTTGTAAATTTATACAAAGCAAAAGGTAAGGTGATAACACCATGGATAAGCCATGTAGCAGCAGTCACTTCAGCCACAGAGAAGGACAAGGATTCTAATTTTTCAATGTGTAACATAGAAAATGTTGCATCTCTCATTGATAGCATGCGCTGTTTTTCAGTCAAATTAAATGGGGCAAATAGTGATGAAACGTTCATAAAATTCCAAGGCACTCGACCAGACTTAAGAGTCTGTAGTGTCCAAGCAAACTGCATCACAGAACACAATTGATTTTGACCATGATATAACACGGACACTTCATCCTGTACAATGTCAACTACCGAAGACACAATATTGTTCAGCGTGTAAATTCTGGAAGAAAGCGTGTTAATACTGTTATCGACAACCGCAAGCACCTTTTCTAAATTTGCTTGATCAATAGCTCTCAATCGTCTAGCAGCTTCAATTTGGGAAACTTTCCAAATTTCATTGTAAATCGCATACAGCCATCTCTTAGATCTACCTTTAGCTGGGCCTTTTATAAAATCGTTCAAATCCACATTATCATGTAATTGAGACAGATGTAGTTTGACTGCAGCTAATGTGGAATGTTGCAACCAATTCTGACACAATTTTCCCACAGAATAAGTTGTGACAGTATAATCTGTTCCAAAACGGGGATCAGGTCTGACATGTGTGAATCCTTCAGCCAAACCCAGAAAACGACGTTGGCAAGAACCAGCACTCCTATGCCACATCAGCCCACCTTTGGAATCCAAACTGGAAATGTTAAAGGATGAATTGTGCAAAAGAGCTTGTAACTCATGAATGGACAAATCAGTAAAATTACCCCAACCTAAATATTCCTCTAAATCTGGGATGGTCGGTGTATTTAATTTTTTAGAAGTAGCCAATCCAAAGCATGTTGTTTGGAAAATGGATGAATTTAAAAACAACATGTGATTCGGGATGAGACATGCGCGGTGCAAAGCCTCAGTGCCTTGTACCTGCCAATCTTTGGTACCCCAAACCGATTTAAGGTCAATTGTTCCTTTCCAAAACTCGTAGCCTTCTACAGCCAACCTGTCTAGAAAGGACTTTGAATACAGCAATTTTGTATCGGTAAGTCTAACTTTGGACATGGACTTTTGTGTCAATTTAAAATAAAATGACTCGGGATTAGATTGATTAAAGTCTGTGAAATAAGTGTATTTTTTTCAGAAACGTACTGGAGCTGCACCTAATGGAGCAGGACAATGTTCCCATTGTGTAAAATTCACAGCAACCCTCCTGGAATTCGTCTTATGCAAAAAATGATTACCATAGTGTTGAAAACAAAACAAATCACCATAATTTGTAGAATCTGAATACAGATCCTCAGCATCGAAGGCAGCATAATACTTCAAATCAGAAAATAATGCTTCTACGGCCTGAACATCCCAATCATCAGAACGTACATTTTGTTTAATCACATCTCCCATGTTTACTCTAAGCACATTTGGAACATTAATCACTTCAGTGGGCCCATGTATCTGAAACTTAACCGCATCCCACACAATCCCATCAAGGACAGGCCAAGCAGTAATGTTGACTGTATTTAAGTTTCGTTTCAGTCTGTGCGCTGAATGTGAAGAGGAAAGAGGGGCCAATGTTCCATTTAGGTACCGAATTCCTGTTCTTTCTTTAACGTAGTGACCATCAATCAGGCGGAAAAAATAAAACACAAAACCAATTGACATAAAAAGGTAAAATGAAAATAGGATCAACCAAATGTATATCCATGGGGGAATTAAAAAATGTTTTTTAAACAACGTGGCATATTTTGCAATAGTTGAGGGTTTCTTTGAAATTTCCGAAACAGAGTCAAAAGAGAATCTGGATTGGCCTGCCAAACGGGTCTGTAAATCAGGCATCGATAAATCAGCAGGATAAGTGTAGTTCAGCTCATCAATGTTAGTATCAGGAATAGTATTTAATAAAGGACTGGATATGGCAGGCATCTCGAGGGACACCTCCTGTTCTGCACCAGATGTAATAGCCAGCACAGAGTGCCTCACCATGGAAGGACAGGATACAGCCGGTGTCATGCTATGAAGAATCGGCCACCCTGTGTGTCTTGACATTGTCAATAGAAATAAATCTGTTTTCCTTACGACCTGGAAGTGGTGGTAAAATGACTGTTCTTGTGCCTTTCACTCCAAGAACTCGAACCGGTGCACGATATGAGGGACCAAACTCTTTCTTGTTATCGATCTTCTCTCGAACCAGTTCTCCAACTTGGGGGAGCCAGCCAACTACCGGGATCTGCAACGCACCATCCGATGTGGAGGGCAAATGTTCCTTTGCAAGACTGTCTCTGGTCTTTTGTAGATTCTGTAAAACATTGCAATGTTCATCTACGTCAAAGGCCGTGGCCTGGGCCTTGCAGTCTAGCCCATCGAGGTCAGGAACATACATCTTGATACCAAAGAGCATTTCGTATGGGGTCCGCCCACCCAGAGACCTTCTAGGGAGATTATTAAGCGCACGCTGCACGCCCATGAGGTGGGCTAACCAGTTTCTGCCAGTGCCTATAACTCGAGCTGTCAAAGATTGCTTTAAGTCGCGGTTCATTTGTTCAACTACACTATTACCCTCAGGTCTGTAGGGGCTTGAAAACTTGACTTGGACCCCCATCGAAACCATAGCATCCTTATACGCCTTAGAGGCGAAAGCCGGACCCTGATCCGAATGGAAAGTACCACAGGCAAAAATTCCCACAAAGACTCGCAAATCCTTAATGACAGTACGTGAATCAGCGCACCGATTAGGCCAAACCCACACAAAGCGTGTGCATGAATCAACTGCTACTAAGATGTACTTATACGCAGTATCAGAAGAAAATGGACCGCAGTGATCCAAATAAACGCATCCAAGTGGTTTATTAGAGATGTACAACTGTGTCTGAAGCGGACGCGCAGCAGTTGAAGGCTTAATCTGCTGGCAAATGTCACATTGAAGGACATAATCGCGCGTCTGTTTGTACAGTCCCCGCCACCAGAACCTCTGTTGTAGCTGAGTTACAGTGGCTGAGACGCCCGCATGCGCAGACGCCACACCTTCATGAGCCGCTGTAATCAAAACAGCCCTGCGATCCGAGTTGGGAACTAGACGTTCGCCAACATCAGGGATTTTCACATAAGGAACCTTATCGGGACTTAAGTGGTATGTGTATTTAGAAGGGAACCCCGCAGGATATTTACTTCCCTTCTCTGTTGCAGCAACTGCTGCCAAGATGTCATCATCTATTTTGCTTTTGGACCTTGTGACTGCTGCAACCAAGTATTTCGATACTGCTGACTTCGCTGCTTCATCAGCAAGCGAATTGCCAACAGCGTGGACCCCCACGCGCTGATGACCGAGAGTATGAATCACAAACACGAGTGGCAACTTCTCTTTAAGTTCCGCCACTCGGACCCAGATCATTTTATGTTTTATTGTGCTACCTTTGGAATCACGAAATTCATTCTGAGTCCAAAAGAACAAGTTTTCATTGTAAGACTGGACACAGTAGTAAGAGTCACTTACGATCAAAGTCGTCACACTAGGATCTGCGTACTCCAATGCAAGCATCAGAGCACGAAGCTCTGCTAATTGCGCGGTGCAGTCCCCAAGCGTCTGCGTGTGCACGACACTGGACTTGAACTCATCGTTCACCATGGCACCGACCACAATGGCGGAAGCGGAAACGTAGGCATGTTTAGAGCCATGCGCAACCTGCGCCGAACCATCAGTGTAAATGATGCTATGGAAATCCTCCAACGGCCGCATTGCTAACGGAGCAGGATGAACAAATTCATACTGTAAAAACTCCTGCGACCGTAAAGTGGCGTCAAAAATAAACGTGACATCCTGGGACGTCAAGGATGCAGCCCATTGAATCCACCGAGGGTGCAAAGCTTTGGAATTAGGTACACTGGCCTTCGTAACCGCCTCTAAGGCAGGACACAGGGTAACAACCAACATGCGTTTTCCTTGTGACAGGGCACGTTCTTTAAGAATCGCCATCTGCACAGCCGTTAAAACTTTTTCTACGGTGGAAAATTGCAGTTCAGCCGAAGTGTATAAGTGTGACTTGTAAGCAATAGGTACTGTATCTCCCTCATTAAAAGTCAGGTACGTGAAACCCACCGCCCCAGGGATAATTCTTATCACTAGGTTGGTTTGGTTATCACGAGTCTGTAAGTATTCAGAAGCGAGCAAATCAGCCTGCAAAGATTGTAGAATGGCTGAATGCTCAGGCAGCCAGCATGATTTGGAAAAAGATGGTTGTATCAAAGCATACAAAGGCTTGATACGCTGGGCATATTCCGGAATGTATGTCCTCCCGAAATTCAAAAAGCCCAGAAGAGATTGTAATTTTTTCAGTGTTGTCGGAGAACGCAACTGTGCGCATTTCTCTAGGAAGTGGGGTGCTAAACCCTTCCCTTCGTTGTTAAGCTCGTAACCTAGAAACAACACTGTGTACTCTGCAATGTGCGACTTTGCAAAGTTAAACTTGTAACCAATGTCTGCAAAGTTACAAATTATGCCATTTACTCGACACAGATGCTCCCAAAGATCGTCGTCTGTGAGATAAATGTCATCCACATACGTACAAGCAACTGGGTCGAAGCTCTCCAGAAGAGAGACAATGCGGGTGGAGAATACTCCAGGACTGTTCTTACAGCCCATTGGAAGACGCCGAAACATTTTTTGCACACCGCCGCATGTAAAACTGGTCCATTGGGAACTTAGACCGTCTAATCTATGGGCATAAAAACCATTGGAAATGTCGAGCGTGGTTTTGAACCGTTTACGCTCAAGACTATTCACTAATGCAGAGCCATGAGTATTCTGTACTGCGCAGTTACGGCAATGCGAGTTCAAATGCCTATAATCCAAAACCAAACGATATGAGCCGTCCGGCTTGTTTACAGTAAAAAGGGGGTTATTCATTGGTGACACACACGTTTCAATTACACCTTGATATTCCAATTGTTCAAGGATAGCCGCGACTGAAGCTTTGGCTTCACGCCGTATGGGATATTGAGGTTGAGGCTGTGGCTGAGACCGTAAAGGAATCTCGTGGCTTGGTGACTATTTATCCCAGCCACACTGATTGCGGTACACAGCCGGCGCAAGCGCCAGAGCCCACTCTTCTGCAAAATGCAGCGCTTCCACTCTCGGCACAGTGTGCGCGAAACTGGGTAGGATTACCTCCTCCCCTCGCGGAGCTGCGAGAACAAAAGGTGGGGGCCAGTCAGCCTCCGAAAGCAAAATGTCATATGTAGACGAGAGATTTTCCCAAAATACACCTTTTACAGTTCGCTGCATGTCACCTTCAATTATCAGGACAATTTCAAAAAGACGTTCAGGGGGAGCAACATGCGTATCAGCAGTTTCAATCACAACATAAGTATCAGTCGCTGTCACCTTCAACAGTGGACGGAGGGCCTCTCTCACTATGGTAATCTCTGCTGCGCTGTCCAGCAAGGTCAGAGCCCACGTCAGATTCCGAAGCCGCGTTCTCACTATCTGGGGCATAACGATGCGCTGTCAGGGCGGCGACTTTCTTCGTGGCAAACTGTGGTCTCTTGGGCGTAGAGCCTTCCTGCTGCTCTCCACTGTTTCGCGGGCGGGGCTGACCATGTCCTTGCTGGCCACCCCGGCCCCTGCCGCCCCCTCCACCACCGGTTGACGGAGTCGATGAGTCCTGAAAGGAACGAGGAGAGCGTTGGTCAGAAGCCTGAAACCTCTCAGGCGATTTAATCATCGCGCGGTCGCACAAATCATAAACACGATCCGACTGTGCAGGCAACGGAGACGCAGGAGCAGAAACCTGTGTTTGTTGTTGTTGTTGTTGCTTACCCTGATTCTGCTTTTTAGGCCAATTTTGCTTCTTGGACTTTTGTTGACCACTAGTTTCCGATGTCTGACCTTGGGGCTGTTTCTTCTCCTTATCAAGAAAAGCTTTAACCCCTTTCGCATTGCGGCCAACCATTTTGTAAGCGGCTACAATTATCCTTGCTAACCGTCGGGGTCGTTCGGCCTCGGGAACCAACGCCAATGCGTTAGCAACCTGAAAGTTCACTGCATCCCCCTTGACATTCGCAAGGATCAGATCGCAAACCACATCAAAGGAGCCACACAGGCGCATACCCAATTCAACAGCCGACTCCGGTCCGTGTTCGTCCTGAACACGTTTAAGGACCCCACCTAGATTGGTCACAGACGGGGAGCCATAGCACCTCGAATAGACCGCTGCAAAAGTTTTGCCCCAGGTCTCACAGTCAACAAGTTCAGGAGCCAAATCCTTCGGCAAACTTAGTGTAAGAATCCGGTGTTTATCACCCGGACTCGTATTGGGAAACACAGCTTCCAGCTGGCCAAATATCTCAGCAAGCCAGAATGGAAAATCATCTTTTTCCTGGGGCTTTTTACCCATCACGGAGTTTACCATGACCGGATTGATTTTCAGACCAGCATGTTCTGCACGAAGCTGTGCGCCCCTAGGGGCCGCGTCCTGAACATTACGGCTAGTGTAATGAACAAGCGCTCTAATCACAGCCACCGCGACTTCATGAAGCCGCCGCAGATCAGCCACGTTACAAGTGGCGCATTGAGGGTGAGGATGAATCCAGCCAAAGCGGGCCAAGGTGTGCCCGGAATGGACAAAGGACCTAACCTCGAAGCGGATAAAGAGTGTGGTAGGGCGCCACCAAACCAAACTCCATGCTGCCAAGCATCAATAGGAACCTACAGTGCTCTGTACGGAGCATACGCAACCGGTACAGCTGAAGCAGTGTATGAATGGAACACTCCAGAATTAGCGTCCACCGCCGGAAATGTCATCCACGAATAAAACAGTTTGTACGGGTAAGCATGTTCCGCACTCACTACCAGAACGACAGCCAAGCCTTCCACAGGAACATCATACATCCGCAAATGGTCACGCACCGCAATGCGACTATGCTGCGGGATGTCCACGGCTTGTGCCATGTCAGCACAGGAAAGTGAAAACACAAAGATTACTTTGTAGCACAACTGGGTAGTAATTCAAAGAAACCGTTTACAGATAGTTTCAAGCTTGAAAAAGACCTATTTCAAAAATAGGTAGGTTTTTCCGACACTGCCGTTTTCCGGAAACGGGAATGAAGGCGTTAAGGTTTGAATGTTATACTACTCGAGTGTCATGATATAAGGCCAACCAACGTTTGGGCGCCATGTAGCAGGGTTTCCGTTCTCCCACAGAACTGTGCACAGAGATCTAGAACCTGGGTGAGTCAGGGTGACCCAGAACTCACCTTTGTTTCAGAAATCCCCTTACCAAGCTAGCTACAGTGTCTCATCGGTAGTAAATACTTCCCAATGACTTAGACAATCCAGAACATGAACTTAGAATACCTCAGGTATCGTGGAACACATGAACACTCTTTCGGTATATAATCATTACAAACCGAAACTGGGAGGCAGAGAACACACGTGCAAGTTTGAAATGTTTATTTTTCAATGCAACATTCTCAAACGCAGTATCTTATATAATATCAACATTCATATTATAAAAATCAGAGTTAGCAGCATAGTCACTAATCCATAATAAGCAAAAGGTGATAGCATGTTATGATGCAAAGATCTATAGAATTCTGTATCACCTATATTTCGCGCACCCTAATTAGCATATTATATTATATCTAAGAAGGTCTCATCTGGGTTCTTAGCAGGGCGGACCCATACCTCTAATTCTCAGTAGGAGGAGATCACATCAACCGCTACCAGCTCTCGGCATGCGAAGCATCAAGTGTGTTGATTCATTCCCTGTAACTGTATCTTAAACTCGCATAGAGCCCAATGTTGGCAGCCACATTATTTGTGTTATGTCTAACATGGTGCGAGGATCAGGCCTTCAGCAACCTTGTGTTAGGTTATTCTTAGAGTGTGAAGTTCTCGGTGTACAGACAGTTGTACCAAGTGTACCAAGCACGACTGATAATGTCTCAATAACATATTATTCTCAAATAAATCACATCTTTCGTCTAGGTTGAAAGCTACAATAACAATTTGGTGTCGTGTGCAAACTCAAGCTGGAAGAAAATATTGCGTTTAAACATTTAATAAGCTTATGCTAACTTAACGCAATATATAGAAACGTAGTAACCATATGACATCAGAGATTGTAAGTCCGGGGGTGTCGTTGGGCTCAGCAGACCCATGACTCTGCAAACTATCATTGGGTCCTATGACATCTACTTCTATTGTTCCTATCACCCTCCTAGTTAGTTTGTGAGACACTAAACCATGTTTAGTTGTATATTTCACTATTCCCCCCTTCTAACTGCCTGAGGGTATGTTCTAATCATGTCAGGTGGTCCCACTGAAGCTTCTTCCAAAGCTGGGACTTTTTGGGCCATTTGTGTGCTAGAGGGGTTGATATGTGATGATTCCGCATGAGTATCACCCTCAGAATAGGGTGAAAATACACTACTGTGTTTTACCCGGTTATAACTGGCTACATTGATTCCCCCCAGAGGCTGATGTAACACAAAGTGTGATGTATTTACCATGGAAAACCCATGGTCTTTGAATGCTGGGCTGATAGTGTGTATTCGACCACCCATACCCCCTGTAGGCTGTAGTCTTCATTCACAATCATTCAGACCAGTAAATACATCAAACCTGTTTGCTGTCTCCAGGGGTGTAAAGGGTCTCAAGTGATCCATTCTCCTGTTAGCATTTGTATTAAACCTAGGAGGTACAATATTCCACCCAAAGGGATCAGCAACGGGTACTGGGTATTGTGCATGTAATTGATGCCTAGTGTTATATGAAGTTGGAAAATAAGTATTGGTAAGTAATTGACCACTTGTGTAAGTTGGTGGGAACACTATGGATCTAGGATAGAAATACGTCAGGGCACGGGGGATGATGCAGTTATTGCCATTGCCTGAGGTCCAATTTAGTATAAAGTTTACCGCACGCGGATCTCTAAAATTAACTACAACTACATCTCCCTCAATGTCTTTGCCTCTGCCACCCAGCCATTGTAGTCGGCGAACATGTACTATTTCGCCATTGATGTTATTTGCAATTGGTCGGTATATACTGAGCCAATGCATAATTTTATTCTTTAGCTTGGCGAACCCTTCCCTCTTGTTATCTGCATGCGCATTAGTATCCAAGATGGCGGCGCGGTTACCAGAGGGAGCCCCGGAGACGCAGCCGACAAGGTAAGTGCTGTTTATTCCTTTTAAAAACATTATTTAAGTATTTAGGGAGGGCGGGAGGGAGGCGGGTGGCGGGCAACTTCGCTACGCTACGCTACGGAGTGGGCGTAGTGTTGCCTGCTACGCCTACTTTGCCATTTGCAACACTACGTCCACTCCGTGGGCATAGAGAAGTACTACGCCCAGGGTTACTTTGTACCCAAAGATTTCTTTATCTTCAATTATTGTTTGTCCATGCTGTGCTTTTTTTTTCTTCTCTCAACACAACTTTCCCAAAATCCCCCATTCCCATCCATTTTCCAAACCCTAACCCTCTTCCCCCGGGCTGTGTGGTTTTGATTGATGTGTGACTAAATGACAGCAATAATTCCACACACTTGCTGGGGAGGATAAGGTCATAGCAACAGGCTGGTGAAGGAATCCGAGGATATATTCTATTCTTACTCAGCTTGACACTCAGTCAATATTGGCAAAGGAAAGCAGATTTTCATGTGCGCCATCAACTTGATAGGTCATCATGATTAGAACATCCTCCTCCTAGACGTGGCAAATTATTACGCTGCTGTGTCCTTCACCTTCGGTACTATTTCTTGTAGTAGTAGCCAATGTCAAAGAAATTCAACGCAAGTACTAGTTATACTTTCAATACTTTACCATTTGTTAGGCTACATTGTGGCACTGTTCTAGTGTACTGTCACCTGCTATATTCTCTTTCATACCGTTCTAATGCTACGGTAAGGACAAACAAGGTTTCATTTTCTTTGTTTTCAGATGCTGCAACTGCCACTGTGTAACACCAGTAGTACCAACGCAATAATGACATTTCATCCGCCCAGGATTGCCAACCTTAATCGCCATTTGCTGTGCAGCCAGCCCTGTGCCTAGCCCTATTTCCAAACACAAATTACAGGTAAGATAAGCGTTTGGGGGGAGGAAGTCTAATGGAGTATTAGGAGAGACGAGAGACTGATGCTAGTACTAGTAAGGTCCTAGGACTATTGAATTCACTTACTCTGTGAGAGGCACTTAGTTTTGAAAACATTTGGGCAATTAATTACACAACTTGAATCAAGATGCCACTTAAGTTTCAAGAAAACAAAGTTACTGTTAAAACCCCACCCACCAGTCTCAAAAGCAGTAAAAAAAACACGTATGCTAAGATAAAGTTTAAAGTATATTTATATCCCTGACAAAAATAATCTCCCACAAGACCCAACCCACCCCCACTCCCTAACCCCAACGAATGTCCGTGAAAAGTCCAAAAAAGTGAAAAAACCCAACTCCCAATTCCCACCCCCCACAGAAGTCTTTAAAAAGGGGCAAGGGACAGTCTCCTCCTACTGCTGGCTGCTGCTGTTGACTTTCCGGGCCAGGTCGGAATGCTCCTTGCGGAGGGTCTCGAGCAGGGTTTTCGTGTTGAGCAGCTCCTGCTTGAGGTAGGAAACCCTCAGGGAAAGGCGGTGCATCCGTTTTTTGCAACTGCTGTGGGGGGCAGCTGATTTCTTTGCTGCTCGGCTGTGGCGGGTGGCTGAGGCAGCCGTACCCCGGCTCCGTACCACTGGAGACCTGCTGCGCTGACTGGGTGACCCAGGGAGCGCAGAGGAGGATGCAGCTGTGCCGGTAGATGTTGTTGTAGACTGCGTGTCCCCCTCCTCCTGGGCCACCAGCCGCCGAAATTCAGCGACAGTGGCCTCCAGCATCCGTTGCTGGGCCCGTCTAGCCAGTTCCTTCTGGGTTGGTTTGGAAGGAGCATCTATATGAAGAAAGAAAGACATAGTCTGTAACCAATGCTCTTTAAGATTAACACAAAATGATTCAGCAGAAAGTTGTGTCACAGTAGAACTAGCAACTTGCAAGTGCAGTACATAACTATTGTGGCCAGTATCTATCTAACCTCCCACTTCTTCACCCTTGCTCTAACATTAGTGGGAGTTTAAGGAATCAATTCTACGAGCACTATGGACTCACTCCATTAGAGTCGACTATGACAGTACACCAGTCTTATTCTTCTTCTTCTCTCTTGTTTAGCAAAATTGGTACGTTAACTTCTGCAAGCCGGCATAATGCCAGCGCAGTCAACTTGCACCCGAGAAGAAAAACAGACGCCCGCCATGATGAGTGAGACAGACTTGCGTTACTGTACCAGTCCAGTACATGCAGGTGGTGATGCTCTTACTTTTCTATTACGGGTAGCACTGAGAATACTCTGTTACAAGGGCTACTGCTTAATTAATTTAACTTTCACCCTACAGTGCCAATGAATACTAGAAAAGGAAAATGAAGAAGATAAATAATCTGATTATCTATCACTGCACATGGTATATATTTGCTTACATATGGGATGACTTTAGGTGCTTTGCTTTTTATTGAGTGAACAGTGATGCATCCACACATGAATGACCGAGTTCTACTAAACTTATTAACAGAGGTAGTGAGTGGCCATCGTAATAGCTGGATATATGCTGTGCTTGCAATACAAACTACTGCTACTATTCATGGTAGTATTCGGACAAAATTACAACTTCTTTTCCGTGCCTTTCCTACACTGGGACGGACGTGCGGGTGCGGTGTTACATGCTTTTCAAAGTAACACTTAGTTCATCCAGTGACCGTCTACTCTCTCTAGATACACATATGCTATCTAAGAGTCAGATAGTACCATGATTCAGGCATCCATCCATTCAAACTATGGGGCAGAATCCACCGCCGGCCCGGAGGATGCGGGAAATCCGCAGAGGACTGAAAAAAAAACCCCGCCAGATTAGGATGGCTGGGGGATCGTTTTTCAGTCCGCAGCTTTTCCGCCACTGTCCCCTCCCGTCCGCGGCGGAAAAGCACTAACATGGCTGGTGGTGTCTATCAGACACCGCCAGCCATATTAGGATGTCTGGAGGAACATGCCTTTACACGGCGGCATTTCCGACGTGCAAAGGCATACGGATTTTTGTTTGGGGGCCCGTTGCGGGCCACCGGAGGTGAAGGGGGTGGGGGTTGCACATGGGAGGTTCCTATGGTACCCCCCTGCATTTGCCTGCACAAAGCGTGCCTGCCGCTTTGTGCATGCAAATGCACAACTTACATTTTTATCATTGCGACGGGTGCTGCTTCAAGCAGCACCCGCCGCAATGATAAAAATACAGGATGTGACCGCCAGGGTGGCGGTCACATCCTAATTACCACGGAGGAACCGCGGCTGCCCCTGCGGACGGTCCCTCCTACTCTATGGTGGCGGACGGACTCAGGTCCGTCCGCCATCATAATAGGCCCCTAAATGTCAATCATTCTTCTTCATGTCTCTCATCTGGACAAACCTTACGTTTTTTCACAGGGAGCAGCACACTATGCAGTCTGCAATCTCAATAAGTAAGGATTGTAAGAGCTTACCACTGCCCGCCACTACCGTGGCAACCCGCCCAGCAGTTTGGTCCAGCACTTCCACCGCCTCCTCCCCAGAGCATTCCTCCTCCTCCTCCGCGCTGGGCCCAGCACCAGATGTTCCACCTACAAAGTACATTTAAGAATGCTAGATGTCATAGACATACACCACTCACTAGTATTTTGTCTAGGAATGAAGAAATGTAAATGCAGAAACCAATCTAATAATTTGTGACTGTCTACTCTAAAGTATAAATGTCCCTTTTTCAGGGAAGGGTGTTGTCTTGCTGCACTTTTTGGCACAACTGTTGAATGCTTGCTTTTTAACACGCACCATTTTTCTCATAACAGACAGAAGCTTCACTTCTAAGAACAAATCATTAGGACGAAGGGACCAATGATTCAGCACCAAAAAGAAAAATGAAAGTTCAAACCAGGTGACGGCTCGGCTCGCCCACAATAAATGTGTGAAAAAAAAAATGACTAAGCACTTTTCAATTTTTAATCGACCGTTTATGTTTTATGACAAGCTTGATTTTAATAAGTATTTTTACTTTTAATAAAGCTTTAAAACTTAAATTGACGCTGTGGTATTTGGTCATGAGTGAATGAGCAAAAGGTTTTGCAATTTGCAAGCATGAGTCCGTGCCTCTGACACTTCTGGACTCTGACTCCGTACTCTTGTCCTGCGTTGGATAATCATCATTGGGGATCAATCATCGATGAATTCGGGAGCTAAATGACTCTGTCACACTATCTAGTCAGTAAGGAGATTGGGGGTTCTTCAAAGACTGATGTCACTGAGGTATGTGGAAAGTGTACCTGCACCTATTATAATTGATAAACAATGCACTATTTAGTGTCCATAGTTCTGTTTGTGCAGATTTGTCCCTGCAATAGTAGTAGTATTGATTGTCCTCCTATCCAAACCAAAAGTAAAGTAGTATCTTATTCTTTCTTGGTGATCATTCACCGTTTTATTGTTGGTAATTGTCAAAGCATAAACATTTAGAAGACTTGAAAAGACATTATGGACAATCCCAGAGGACTGCACTCAGTGCATAGAGCTATTGCTAACTAGAATGGGAGTTTCGTTTTACACCTTTTGCCAAATGTGCAATCTTAGTTAGCTACACAGATAGACTAAAAATAATCTAGTAATACCACAGGGAGTCATAGTTGAGGTAGGATAAGAATTTAGATACAGTCTACAAGAAGATGAAAGACGATTTAGAAAGAAATTGAATGAGGAACGCTAGGAAAAAATAGGTACTCTAAATTAAAATTAACTTACCGGGGCTAGCAAAGGAGCCCTCGCCTGCCCGATCCTGGCCTTGTTCAGCAGCAGCAGCCTCCTCCAATGCCCTCTTGCCCCTGGGGGGAGCTGATGTACAACATGAAAGAAAGAAAGACCAGAAAACATGGATAATATTTGTCAACTCAATCAAACATTTCAAAAGAACAATAACAAAATATTTTGGCGAAATAGCAAATAGACAACTATTCCACGGGATATATTGACCTATCTCATGTGGTCTACTACGATATTAGTATTGCTTGATTTGCGGACCGTCGACTTGGAAAGTTATGTAACTCACTAAACAAACTACTAAAAAGGTTTGCCTAGGACTGGCAGGCAGCAGTCCGCAGCACGCGAAGTGACAGACAGAGTCCATCGTGATTGCAGATCAGCGACAACACTAAAAAGTTTCCTACTACATTAACCATTCATTAAAATACTCAAACTATCAATCTACCACCACTATTTCTTCTTATTGCCAGGTGTACAAAGGAAGGACTGGACTTGAGTCTGTAGGGGCAAATTTACAAGCACCTTGCGGCTCTTTTGCTCCATTGGTGACGCAGCAGCAGAACAAAAGAGGCGCCATGGTGCGGCGCATATTAACAACGTGACGCATATGGGAGATGCATCATGTTGTAAAGCCCTGCGCCATCAGGGGGCGTTCCGGCGCAAGGGAGGGCGTTCCTGCACAGGAACGCATCCTAAAAGTGGCTGAGGGAAATCTACAAGATTTCAATCAGTCACTTTTAGGACAATGATGTATGACTCAAACCCTGCGCCTGCTTGAGGCAGACGTACGGCTTGACGCTGAAGGACTGGGTTATTTAAGACCCAGCGGTGCCAGGGGACAACACCTGAAACCTTCGTGGGTAACCTGCTCCGGCGTACGAATGACAGAGACACGGGACACTTCCTTTGGCGTCAAAGATTCGAGCTTTATTACTGCAGGGAACACAGAAGTCACAGCAAGTACAACACGTGCAACTTGGGGAGACTGCTTCAAATTGCTACTGTGGATCGCTCCTTTTATACATATTTCTCCCATAGGTTTACATGGTACACAAAGGTTTACAACCCGGTTCCCATAATTATCCCCGAGAGGGGTCGCTTTGGTCACTTTGATACATTCAAGGTCCGAGACATAAGTGCGGAAACATTTGGCGGTTCCCAACTGTAAAAACCCATCTTCCCACCATTTAGTACATTCCAATCAGCAGTAAAACAGATCGAAGAAGGAACAGGGACAGGTGCAGAGGAAGATGGAGACAGTGGGGAATCGGAAAGGGTGTAAAAGGGGAGGTATCGGGAAGCACGAGCTACAGGCATCAAAGGGACGTGCCTAATGAGATGCACGGCTAAGTCAATAAACCGGCACGGCAAGATGAGCCTCGAGCGGGGCCATCTGCGTTACAGTATCATCCCCCTCGTCATAAAGACACTTTCAAAGGACATGTGTCTTCCGTAGATATCTTGGGAATCCCAGGGTCGCGAAACGGACAACGTCCGTTCGCTGGCTACTTGAGGGCAAGAGACAAAATGGATGCCGTATCTAAGATGGAACCCGTGGGTACAGATAGAAAAACCCACGTAACAGACGAACGGTTTAGTTTAGCACAGAGAAACTGCGTACACCCACTAAACTCGCCATTTGCGGTTCATAGATACCAGACTCGACCATATTCGTGCGAGTCGAAAACATCACTTACAATTGTCACGGAACCTCAGACGCTCCTTTTGCCCTCATGTAGGCAAGCACTAGTCGGAATCATACTCGATATTCATCAGACCATCTAGATGTTGCTGTAACATAGCTCTGTCCAATCGAGCTCCTTTGGTAACAGGCGGCTGTCCTATACACGTTGTAGCACAGAGGCCACATAAGGCAGGACCACACTGCACACAAAGGCAACACGTGAACAGGAACGCCACGACAACTCCGATAATCATCAGAATCTTCCAACCCCAAGTCAACGTCAGGCCCCAAAACCACCCAAGTAGCGTCCAATCCCCTACGTCCATGTGTATGGACTCAGAGATTTTATGCAACTTTGAGATGGCTTGATAGACAGTCGGAGCGTTATCTGGAATGAAAATACAGCAGCTCGAATGGATCACCTTACATACCCCACCTCGATCTGCTAAGATCACGTCTAAAACCATACGGTTTTGTAACGTCATAAGTCTATCCGCCTGAAGTTCTGTGGTGATATTACCAAGGGCACTGGCAGTGATATTAGCTGTCGATTCCACCACCCGAGTCAACTGTCTCAGGTTCCTACTATTAGCCATAGGCCCCCAAAACGGGAGGAAACCCTTGAAAAAGTCTCCTGCCTCTTGACCGGCAGTGTCCTCTTCGCTAATTACGCCTCTCATAACTCTAGTCTTGTGATAGTCTGCGTCTACAGTGAACGTCGGAGGCAACAGATTTGCGATAAAACATGAGCCCACAAAGTCGGAGGGCAACCATGCATACGCACGATCATGGCAGACAAAGTATGTACCCTTGGCAGCCAGAAACACAGGGGACGAGACCATCGGCAGAATGTAATTTTCAGTGCAAGCACTCTCTCCAAGTCGGGCTCTCGATCTTCGACCACGACCCATTAGACAAAAATTACCAATGTGGGGTACGACCCATATAGGAGGCGAGCTTTTAAGCTGTTTATCACTCGTGAGCACACTATACTCGACCTTACTCAGGACCCTATAGGCTTGTACCTCTTCCTCCGGGATGAGCGACGGCTCATAGATATCTCTATCTAAGTCTTCTATCGCTATAGACAAAGGCTTGTGATACGAGCCAGGGCCAAAGTAGGGAGAACGTGGCTCTCGACTGGGGTAAGAATCTAGTGCGCTTCGAAACATTGTTTGAAATGCTCGAGCGGAACCCTGGGAACTATACGGTAAAACCAGATATGGAATTCCCTTATCCGTGGTATGTGGCATCAACCCACACACCCAACAATTAGTAGTGTTAACCACTAACTGGTGCTGGTGAAGGAGCTGAATAAAGGAATTATTGCGGAATTCTGCACGTCTAGCCTGCTCGTGTTCGGGTAAGATATGAAAAGAATGAGGAGATGCAGTGGAGGTAAGTTTAGGGTCAGAAGTAGGAGTAGGTATGGCAGAAGGTAAGAAGTAAGACATCGTGTAATACACCCCACCCGCCAATAGTGCAGAAACAATCAAAAGCAATACGAATATTTGAAACATAAAACATTTGGTACGACTAAGTTGTTGTAGCTTGAACCTTTGCGCCTGAGCTTCTTCCAAGTCCATCAGCTTTGAAAACGCCATTCCCCTACGACCGTCCGCAACGTTTCTTGACGCACTTCGTTCTGTGTAGCAGTAGTCAATCCCTAGGAGTGCCCAGGAACCGACGGTCTTTAACCTAGCGTCAAGACCTACTAACCAGAAGGAAGTACACGCGCGGCCCTACGGCCTTTATTTACAATGTATATGCAAAAATGTCTCTCAGCTGTGGAAGCAAAAATGCATATGGAACGAAACTTCAATATATACAGAAATAATTACAATGATACGGGTGTTCAGACTGATCGTGGAAAACGGGATAATGCAATTGTCAAGGGACAGAACAAAATCTTTTTATTTGTCCTTAGTGCTGGATCGCAAAAAGTATCGAGTTTTCCCAGGACGTGTCTGTTCATCGAACAAAGGATCCGTTGAAGGAACAAAGTTCTGTTGATCAGTCGAATGTTCTGGTCTTGAGTCTTTTGGTGACAAATGTTCAACAGTGTCTCTCTGCTGCACCGAGGATTCTCCGACAGGCTGTGCGTCGCTAAAAGGTACAAACGCCGGCAATCCTTCGGATTCGGCTGAAGCAATGCCCCTCCTCACCCACGAGTCTGCCGGTAACGGTATAGGAACTTTCTTCGTATGGGTGGCATGCACCCAATTTTTCCGGCCCTCTAAACGAACGGCAGTTCTCGTGGCAAGGAGGACCTGGTAGGGTCCAGTGAACCTGGGCTCCAAATTCTTCTTACGAGCAAAATTTCTGGTTACCACCCAGTCTCCGGGCTGGAGCTGGTGGCCTGGACCCTCCGTCTGCGTCGGCAATGCTTCGTAAACCTGTTGGTGAATTAACCTCAGTTTAGCAGTCAGATCATGAAGATAGTCAATCAACATTGGGTACTCAAGATCGCAGAACACACCCGGTCTAGGGACCCCCCAAACATTCGCAGGATGACCGAACACTATTTCATAGGGACTGAGCCCTACTCGGGAGTGCACGGTTGCCCTTGTTGACAATAAAGCTAAGGGTAAAGCGTCAGGCCACGAAAGACCAGTCGTAGCCTGAATCTTCGCTAGCTTTAGTTTAAGGGTGCCGTTATACCCTTCAACCAAACCAGCTGACTGGGGATGATTGGCGCTGTGGAATTTTTGATTAATTCCAAGGCCTTTACACACACTCTTCATCACACTCCCCACAAACTCACTTCCGTTATCAGACCATACAACCCGAGGCATTCCGTACCGAGGAAAGTATTCCTTCAGTAGGATTTTTGCAGTTGACAAAGCAGTGTTGTCTTTGAGGGGATAGGCTTCAATCCATCGGGAGAACGCGCAAACCACAACTAAAACGTATTTCAGGTTATTGCATCGCTCCATATGGATGAAGTCTAATTGAATCACCTCAAAGGGACATGAAGGGGGAGCAAAACTACCAGGAGGAGTTGGGGTTCCCTTACCAGGATTGTAGAACATACATACCATACAATTCTTAACCAAACGCTCAGCACATTTCGTGATACCATCATTCTTCCACACAGGGGACAACAACTTGCAAATACCTTTCACGCTAATATGTGCTAACCCATGTGCCATTGTCACAACAGCCAGCACATACGCATCTGGCAACATCCATCTCTTATGTTCCGACAAATCAACCCAACAACCATTCGCATCCAACTTTCCCGTACTTTCTTTCCACTTCGTCTTTTCAGTCTCGGTGGCCTCATTCTGAATTGCTTTCACACTCTCGATAGTGTCCTCACACATACTAGACTCTGTAGGCCACCTAACCGAACTCGTCACATACATTCGAGTGCTAAGGTTCCGGGCAGTCTCCTTAGCAGTCTCATCCGCAAACGCATTACCGCGACCAACATCATCCGTCACCTTACGATGCGCACTACATTTAACAATCGCTACCTGCTTAGGCAACGTAAGTGCATCCAAAAGATCATTCACAAGCTGACCATGCTGAATCTTCGTACCATGCGATGTCATAAAACCTCTCTCTCTCCACAACCGTCCAAAACTATGCGCGACGCCAAATGCATATTGGCTGTCGGTAAACACATTCACACGTTTCCCTTTCGCTAACACACATGCTCTAGTGAGAGCAATCAGTTCCACAGCCTGGGCAGAATTCTGATTCAATCTTGCAGTTTCCACAACAGTATTCAAAGTTACAACAGCATATGCAGTAGTCACATCACCATTCGGCAATTTAAAACATGAACCATCCACATACAAAGTTCCGTCTGGATCTTCCAAAGGAGTGTTTTTAAGGTCCACACGACCTTTCGTTTCCTCTTCGGTCCTCAAATAACAGTCATGTTCTGCTATTTCATCTGACTCTGTGCTAATTGGTAACAATTGCCGGGTTCAGAACATTGCAACGTTTTATCTGAATATGACTTGCCAGCAGCGTTAGCTCGTACCCAGACAACCTCGCACTCGTCAAGTGCTGAGTTTTCGTACGATTTAAAAGAGTGTCGACTGCATGCGGAACCATCACCGTAAGCATATTATCCATGACCAATCCTGCTGATTGTCGGATGGACACCGCAGCTGCCGCTGTTGCTCTCAAACAACTCGGCAATGCTCTAGCTACCAGGTCCAAGGTCAAGGAAAAATATGCACATGGACGTTGCTTACCACCAAAAGGTTGCGTTAAGACACTCAAAGCACAACCTTCCCTCTCGTGAACATATAATGTGAACGGCTTACTGTAGTCAGGAGTACCTAACACAGGAGCCGAACACAATGAATCACGCAATTCAGAAAAACTCTTCTGACATTCTTCCGTCCATGGTAAAGGAGTTGAAACATCCTTGCACGTAAGAGCCACCAATGGTTTCGCTAGCAATGAAATATTTGGAATCCATTGCCTGCAGTACGACGTGATACCTGGAAAGGCACGCACATCTCTTTGGGTTGTTGGCACAGTCATTCGCGCAATTGCTGCAATTCTCTCTGGGGTCAACCGCCTTCCCTCCTTTGACAATAAGTGACCTAGGTAGGTTACTTCTTGACAACAATATTGGAGTTTAGAAGGGGACACCTTGTGATGTAAGTCACAGAGATGTTGCAACAACGACACCGTAGCAATTTTGCAAATGTCCTGAGTATCTGCAGCTACCAATAAGTCATCGACATATTGGATTAAAGCCGCACCAGCCGGCAACGTAAACGCATCCAGTTGACCCTTCAAGGCTTGACTGTAAATCGATGGACTCTCACAGTAGCCCTGAGGAGCGCGTTTAAACCGGAAGCTGCGTCCACCAAGAGAGAAACCGAAAAGGTCTCTGCTCTCTTCCGCAATCGGAATGCTGAAGAACGCATTCTTCAAATCGATCACCGAAAACCAAGATGCAGAAGCTGGAATCAGAGTCAGTAGCGCCGTGATGTCAGGCACAACGGGGAACTGAGGAATCACAATTTTATTTACCTCCCGTAAATCGATAACAAAACGATAAACAGGCGGCTTCGAAGGATCAGTACGTTTTAGAATGGGCAGTACAGGGCTGTTGCACACGTTTCCCCGCGTTTCTTCAATAACGTCTTTCTCGATCAAATCATAGATGATCGCCAACAGTGCTCGTTCACCATCAAGAGAGATACGATACTGGGGAATACGTGGCAATCGCACATTAGATTTCAGCTGAACAACGTAAGGGGAGATGTCAAGCAGGCCCACATCATTGGGACCTGTTGCCCACAAAGATACAGGAAGAGAACTCAATTCCGGTGGAAGCTTATCGAGAGACAAGTACATAGGAGAGGCAACCCTCTCTCCTAACGTAAGCTTTACACCCGCAGGAGAACAACACAGAGTTGCATACAAACGTTTTAGCAAATCCAGGCCCAAAAGATTTTCACCACAACCAGTAGTCAAAATCAACGGAGCTTCAAGCTCACGTGGCCCAATTGTAAGGGGCAAAGGGCGTGAAACTGGATTGCTAACGGGGGCGCCAGAGAATCCAACGGAAACATTTGTTAAGCCAGACAAAGGTGCGCCGGGGAGTTTCGAATGCATTATGGAACTTTTCGCTGCACCAGTGTCCAACAGAAAAGGCTCAACGACGCCCGATGTAGCAACTGCGACGTAAGGCCCTCTCTGATCAACCGGAACTGATACCACTCCCTCTCCTTGTCTACGGCTGTCCTAGTAATTACTGTTGTCAGTTCCCTGATCGACGTAATAATCGTCTACATTGTACTGCGCAGATCGTCCTTGCGATGATCCACGTTGATCGAAACAATTATTGGAATTTGATGAGTTATCAGATCGGTCATTTTGAGCACCACGACCTCTACCACGTGATGTCTGCTGAGAACCACCACGACCTCCTCTAGATGAGTTACCACTATTACGGTCGTTTAGAACAGGACAATTGAATTTTAAATGACCCTCCTGTCTACAATAGGCACACTGATTGTACCCTAACGAAGATCTTTGAGAAGAGGAGTCATTTCGAGATTGCGATCTATTCGATTGTGGCTGCGATCTATTTTGCTGTGAAGCATTCTGATTCGAACGCGGAGGATTCGCTTGCTGTAACAACACTTTAGTTTTAAGTTCTTTCGTCTTTTTATCAGCGCGGTCGTTCTCCTCTTTTTCTCTGTTTTCATAATACTGTGCCGTAGCCAATATTTGAGCCGAGGTAGAAACGGCCCACGCACTTTCAGAGTTTTTTAATTTATTGCTCAAGTCGGGCAATAAGTTAGAGACAAATTTGTCCACGAACAACCGTTGACCACCCTCAGTGCCCATATCCTGCCCACTATGATCGATGAATGCTTCCTCAAATCTCGTGAAGAAATCGGAGACACTCTCGTCCTTCTTCTGTCTACAAGCTGACAATTTGTCCCAATTCACCCTCATAGCTGGCATAAGAGTTTTCATTAGCGTAATTATTCTCTGTGGGAGAGCAGCAATCAACTGTTCGGGTTTAGCACCACCAGTTTGCAACCCATCCGCTGCTATAATGGCCGCCCAATCACCACCTAATTCGTTTGCGTGATTTTCCTGACGAATCTTAGCCCATACCGGTTGCGGTACGACATTACCAAACAGCATATCAATGTCGGCAAGATTCATTATCGTAGCGTCTACAAGCTGCGACAATTCCTTATAGTACCCTGCAGGATTTTTGCGAGGGTCAGGCAAAGATTGCTTCACCTGTAACACTTCTGATCGTTTCCATGGGAGATGTATCCACACTCTCTGGAAATAGGGTGGAACAATGGGGTTAGCATTAGGATCGCCTGGCATCCACACTGGTGGAACTTCCCGCATGGGAAACTGACCAGACGCATCTAACTGCCTCTCAACGTCCTCAACAAACAAGGCTTGAGGTATAGGAGTGGGACGGAAAGATAGCAACCCCTCAACAGCACGTCGAACGTTGGTATCCACTATCAGTCCGTTCGAGAACTGAAGCTGTAGATCAGACAAAGCGGTCAACACCTCGTCAGGTGCATCGGCCGATATCTGATCGCGCAGAACCTTGCACATTTCTTCGAACACGTATCTTTGTGTCGGTACATTGAATTGACAAAACGTATCAAGTACAGCACGTGGAGGATTTCTAAGAGGGTGTGTCATCCAACCCATCGCCATATTGTATAGCGAAGCACGGTCCCTGTTACCGGGAAGCTGACTACGTCTCTGAGGACCATCTAAACCAGCGGACCCAAGAACAGGTCCAAGAGAATGAAAGAAACTAGCCGCAACAGGAGAAGTACGGCTGCGAGTAGATGAAGAAGTATAGCACAAGGGACTAACAAGAGAAGAGGTAGAAACAGAAGAAGCAACAGGAGTAAGTAGAGCAGGAACAGTAGCGGGAGCAGGAGTATGTGGAAGTGGAGGAGCAGTAGGAATAGCAGTAGGCAAAGGAGCAGGAACAGTCGGAAGAACGGGTGCAGGTTGAGGAACAGGTTGAGGAGCAGGTACAGGAACAGGTACAGGGGGGACCACAGGAGCTGCGGTACCCTGTACATACGGAGGTGGCGACTTCATGAGATAAGACATTAAAGGATCCTCAACTGATTCTTCCTTCTTATCCGATTCCGTAGGCAAAACAGGATAGCATTTATCTATGGACATACGCTGTAGCCTATCAAACACTTCCTTTTCCTTTTCCTCCTTATCACGCTGAAACTGCTCTGCTTTCTTTACAATGGCAGCAACACCATCCCTCTGGTTACGTTTAGTCTGTCTGATCTCTTTCTGTCGGGCTTCTTTACGCCACAACCGAAAGGCATCAAACATGGCCGGCCTTGACTTTTTCGCAAACAATTTAGCCTCAAGATTATCTAAAATCGGGGTCTCAAAGCTACCATGAGGAGGCCAACTAAGGACACCGTCTTTTTTAGTGTAGCGAATTCAATAGTCATTAAAAGTAATCGGGCCTAGCCCGTGTTTGCTGTAGAGCTCATAAGTGGGAGTTCCAACCGGAGGTATCGGACAAGAGTCCTCCAGTCGGGAATCCGTACCACAATGTCTGAAACAACTAAACAAAGTACTGCGACCAGGCATCTTGCACACTAGCCGAGTTTCACAAACTTCAAGGGTTACGGGATTTACCAAGTCCCAGCAAAGAGCAAAAACCCTCGGTTTTTGGCGTCTGCAGTCGTCAAATATCACAACAAAGTACCAAGAACCACAAATGCAATGGAACCATGCAACAACTAAGTAACCACAACCAAGAACTCAGGGAGCGACCCACAAATACTTAACTCAAAGATCGATGGCGTCACCAGGAAGGCCCGTCAATCGTCTCGCTATACCAAGGTCTACGCCAGGCGCCAAAACAGGTCTACAGTCAGGGCAGCAGTCCGTCGCAGCCGTCAGGAGGCGGGAATCTTCGCGGGAAAAGTCTTCGGGCCACTTGTTTTGACAACAGGATCGATGAAGCGGAGTGCACCTTCCCTCGGAGATTTCACACGAAGTTCCTCACGATCGTCGGGCTTGGACCGGTACCACTGATGCAGCCCTACGTTGGGCGCCAACTGAAGGACTGGGTTATTTAAGACCCAGCGGTGCCAGGGGACAACACCTGAAACCTTCGTGGGTAACCTGCTCCGGCGTACGAATGACAGAGACACGGGACACTTCCTTTGGCGTCAAAGATTCGAGCTTTATTACTGCAGGGAACACAGAAGTCACAGCAAGTACAACACGTGCAACTTGGGGCGACTGCTTCAAATTGCTTCTGTGGATCGCTCCTTTTATACATATTTCTCCCATAGGTTTACATGGTACACAAAGGTTTACAACCCGGTTCCCATAATTATCCCCGAGAGGGGTCGCTTTGGTCACTTTGATACATTCAAGGTCCGAGACATAAGTGCGGAAACATTTGGCGGTTCCCAACTGTAAAAACCCATCTTCCCACCATTTAGTACATTCCAATCAGCAGTAAAACAGATCGAAGAGGGAACAGGGACAGGTGCAGAGGAAGATGGAGACAGTGGGGAATCGGAAAGGGTGTAAAAGGGGAGGTATCGGGAAGCACGAGCTACAGGCATCAAAGGGACGTGCCTAATGAGATGCACGGCTAAGTCAATAAACCGGCACGGCAAGATGAGCCTCGAGCGGGGCCATCTGCCTTACAGTATCATCCCCCTCGTCATAAAGACACTTTCAAAGGACATGTGTCTTCCGTAGATATCTTGGGAATCCCAGGGTCGCGAAACGGACAACGTCCGTTCGCTGGCTACTTGAGGGCAAGAGACAAAATGGATGCCGTATCTAAGATGGAACCCGTGGGTACAGATAGAAAAACCCACGTAACAGACGAACGGTTTAGTTTAGCACAGCGAAACTGCGTACACCCACTAAACTCGCCATTTGCGGTTCATAGATACCAGACTCGACCATATTCGTGCGAGTCGAAAACATCACTTACAATTGTCACGGAACCTCAACGCAGCATTGGGGAGATAGGGCACCCCAGAGCATTGCTGGAGCTGCGCCATCGTTGCGACGCAACTCCAGCAATGCACCGCCTTTACGGCACAGATGCGTAACGCTTCGGTGACGTTTTGGGCCCATGGTGCGCCACATTGTAAATACGGCGCACCATGGGTGGTGGTGGAGTGGCGCACAATTACTGGCGCATCCCTGCTACTTTGCAGGGATGCGCCGGTAATTAAAAATCTGACCCTTAGTGTCTAGCATTACGCAGTTCTTTAAACTACAGTCATACATAATTTCTCAGGCCAACGAAATTAACACAAAATCGAAAACAAATAAGCATAGTAGCAACGCTACTGAGGAGAGCAGTGCTCCTGAAAAGCACAGAAGATTTTGAAATATAATTTACCTACAATGTAATCAGCAGCATTATTGCTCTTGGTAAAAATTTGCAATATAATAACACACAGAGCAGGAGAAAACAGAGTAGTGAAGAAATAGCTACTACTACTCACCAAGCCCGGGGATCTCAAGGCCGAGCAGGTCGATCAAGTCGCGTTCCCGGTCCAGGAGATCCGTCCAACGGTGGGTGGCCTGGTTGTAGGTGCGCCGGACCCGAGAGTGTTGGTAAATGGCCCGGCACACCTTCTCCCACCGCTTCCGGCGCTCCCGGATCCCGTACCCGCTAGCGATCTTGCCGCCTGCCATGATGGTCCTGGGGAGGCGGCGCTGAACATAAAAAACTAGTGCGGCCACCTCCTCCGTGCTGAAGATCTCCCGGGCTGTGACCTGCTCCCCCCTCAGACTCCCACATGGGAGCCGGGCACAGGGTGCGGGACTCTTCCCCTTCTCAGGATGCTTCCCGGCTTCCTTTACCATGGTCTGGGCAGAAAGGAAGGTAAATAATAAAGAAGAAATAGAATAGGGAAGAAGAAAAGAGAAGAGTTTAAAAAAGAAGTTTAAAATTAACCAAAAGTAGTCGAAAACACAAAAATATAGAGTTAGAAAAATAGAGGGATAGATAATAAGTAAAATAGATAAAAAAACTTCAAACAAGCAAAGGATGGCAGAGATTCAGAGAGGATACAGAAAGCATGTCCAGAACCATAGCAATGACTGAGAAACAAGATGGCCACGCCCGTTCATGACCGCGTGGGTAAGTTTGCGCAAGATTTTCCTCGCGATCACACGCCAACATGTACTAGCGAGCCGCACACTTTGCGAGATTACACATCGCGCCCGGAAACGGAAATACATCATGCAAACAAGATGGCCGCGCCCGTGAACGACCGTGAGGGTAACTTTGCACCGTTGCGCTACAAGCGGCTCGCTAAAACGCACAACACCTTGCGAACTAACACGCCGCAAAAAAACAAATCGCATATTCGCAAGAATTTGCGGCATCCAAATTCGATCTTGCGCGAATTCGCGCCCCGCGAATCCCGTGAAATTGCAGAAAAACGAGTTTTGCAAAACTGAAAGCACTCAGCCGGTGCAAAAGTTCAAACTCATCATTAGTAACCATTCCCTGTAGTGCTTCCTGAGGGGCCCCTCCAGAGTTCAGTTGCCTACTTGCAACTATTCTATGACCCTACTCTGACCCTCACAGCAGGCACATAGAATAGCTGCAAGACAAAGGTCCTGTGAAAAATAATTACAGATAAGGAAGCAGATGCCAGACTGGAAGTATAAATTCAGTGACACATTAATCAACCCCAAATTAATTCATGTCAGTTGAAGCAGGGCAGGTGTGCTTGCTTTTCACCCCCATAATCTACAGTGATGAACCAGAGGCTGGCAGTGATGTACCAGAGGGTGGTATGGGTGAACCAGAGGGTGGCAGTGGGAGGGTGCTGTGAACCTGTGAGATGAACCAGACGTAGAAACAACATAGTTGCGGCTGTTGAGAGCCGACAAGTAAGTTCGCAATTCCGAACTGGTACAAAACCCTTACGAACTGGCAGAAACCCGTGCGAACACAAAAAAAATTAAAAATCCGCAAATTCGCGAGAGTTCACGGATTTTGCGGACTGCAAATTCGCAAATACTCGAATTCGCAAACCGCGAATTCGCAAAATTCGCCCATGCTTTTACACACCCGACAATGCCCCTACTACAGCTAAAATACTTTAGTATCTTGATGAGTATATGCCTACACCTATAGGCACTGAAGCTGTTCAGCATCTTAACTCTACAATAACAATGTCCGAAATAAATGAGGCAACTCTCGCCCTACCCTCTGGCAAAATTGGCAGGAGAAGATAGCTTGCTAATAGAATTATATAAGGTATGTGCACAAGAACTACTCCCTCTTTTGAAAACAGTGATGGACTCTATAATGGAGTCTAGAAAGGCCCCCAGGTCTTGGAAAATCGCTAAAATAGTTTTTTTTTAAAAGAAAAACAAACCCCCGGAAGAATGAGGCTCGTATCGGCCGATCTCTTTGATCAACTCGGATGTGAAAAATGTTGCCAAAATTTTGTCTAAACGCTTAGCCCCTATTATGCCAGCTTTAGTTAACTCCCAGCAACATGGTTTTGTGACAGGGAGAGATACTACAGCCCATGTAAATATGGCAATCACTGCTTTTGATGTCACCTCAACTACTCTCACCCCACTCGATATGGTAATGTTAGACGCCGAAAAAGCATTTGACCGAGTGGGGTGGGAGTGTTTGTGGAAGGTTATGAAGAAGATTGGCATTGAGGGCCCCTATCTTGACTGGGTATGTTCGCTTTACGATTCACCACGGACGAAGATTAGTTATGGGGGAACGGAGTCAGCTATGTTTTTGATAGAGAGGGGAACAACGCAAGGCTGCCCTCTGTCCCCTCTACTTTTTGCGCTTTCTTTGGAGCCTTTTTTAAATGCTTTGACAGCGCAGGATAGTATTATACCTGCACAACATGATGGTAAAAGTCTAAAGATAACTGCTTTTGCAGATGATATAGCGATATACACTACTGACTTGGTTATAGCAATTCCGGCAATAATACAAGAGGCCGGACATTTTGGAGATGTGTCTGGGTACAAACTCAATGTAAACAAGACACAAGTTATTGCTAACTATAAACCATCTGAACCAATTATGGGCTTATGTCAAAGCGCGACCTATCTTGGAATTAAGTTGGCAACTAACATAGATAAGGTGATAACTATGAACTATGACTCCATGCTAAAGAAAATTATGTCAATTTTAAAGAAGTGGCACATGATACCGCTTAGCCTAGTGGGGCGCATTAATTTAATCAAGATGAAGATCCTGCCCAAATTACTATATTTATTTAGATCAATACCTTTGCAAATTAATAAACTTTTTTTTTAAGAAACTAGAAGGCATTTGCAGTAGTTTTGTGTGGGGCTATAATAAAGAGCGTAGATCCATTAAATTATTGGAGTTACCAATTGAAAAGGGAGGCTTGATGTTTCCTGATTTTAGACTATATTATTTTGCTACTTTCTTTCAATTTTTTATACGAAGCTTGCTGAAAAATGAGAGTTCTTTATTCTATCATCAGTATATGCTGGGACTTGATTGTAATCAATTTTTGTTTCGCGTACACGATCCTAATTACTTTAAAAGAGTAATATTTAGGACCGCAAGGCATATTAAGAAAATCTGGGACCAAATCATGACTCTAGATAAAATCTCTTACTACAATGCTGAGCTTAGACTGTGGGGTAATCCTGGACAACCGGGTATTTTCTCAGACGTCTTAGGGAAGTTATGGGCTAGGCACGGAATTACTGTTCTGGGAGACCTCTATGGCCCTAATGGCTTTTTAGATTTTGGTATACTTAAAACTACCTTCGAATTAAACGACGATATGTATTTTAAATACATCCAAATCAGGGATTTTCTACTCCATAAAATAAGGATTGTAGAATCATCACATTCAGACGTTTTAACATGTCTTTACTCAGACAAAGTTAAGTCACTTATAAGTCTAAGTTATGGTTATTTGATTGCAAGTAAAAGGGATGATAGTGGGAAACTAGCGGCTAAATGGTCAGCTAGACTAGGAGTTAACATTAACCCCAAACAGATGTCAACCTCACTATGCCAAATAAACCGGGTAGTCCAATCTTCTAATCTGAGGCTCCAGCTATATCGCACAGCTACTCAGCTATACTACACTTTACAACGAATATCTAGCTGGATACGTGGCAATCAGACTAATGACCGAACTAAGTGTCCAAAATGCGATATGGAAGCAGCAGGTATCGAGCATATGTTGGTTCTATGTCCAAAGCTATCAATATTTTGGAATGGGATAACTGACGTTCTTACGATGAAACAAATTAACACTCCGCCGATATCGCCACAGTTGATATTACTTGACTTTAAAGATAATTTTAGTCAGCATAGGGATCTTCTAACTATAGTATATGCTTGTGCTAGGTTAGTTATAGCTAGATCCTGGATTCTAAAAGACCCTCCTAGCGTGATGGAATGGTGGCGCTTGATGAATGAAATTAATGGTATGGAACTCTCTTTAGCAAGACTTAGAGGTCCTAAAGCCTTGAAAAAGAAGGAAAGAATTTGGGGAACTTTTTTTGAACTGTAAATAGGTCTAGAGACCAATGTCAAATTTGTTGTTTCAACTATGCTTTGCTATAAAGTTCCTGTGGATTTATATAAGTCTATTCTCTGCTCTAGCTGTCAAAGGAGAAACTGAATTTTCTTTCATTCTGTATGTAATCTTGATTAAGATGTTCTTCTTGCAATAATAATAAAAAAAAAGTAAATAGGGCACCTTCCCTTCAGTATTCAGTACTCTCGGAGAACGGGGATTTCTATATCTCAATCTTTGGGTATAATCATTAAATAACCCCCACCACAGGTTGTATAAACCTTTCTTCATTGATAAAGAGAAATGAGGAGCAAATGTCTACATGACAATTAATCATTAAACCTATACTACAAGTGTCACCAGAACACTTGTCCCTACCTGAGCTGCAACTGCAAACACTGTCATTTGCTCTCTTTAAACCACAGTTTCCTTTTTTCAAGAACACTTTTACTCTAACTTCTCAATATAACTTTTTTTACAAGAACTAAATTGAAACCAATGTACATTTGCAATATTTATTTTCCCATAATTCACACTTCTGTCAGCGTTATCATTATAGTTTCCAACCAAAAAAAACACAACACATCTGTACAATTCAGTTATAGATCATGATTAATTTCCATCAACGCTGTTGTAGATCCCAATGCATTTTGGAATGCATGATCCCTACCCTCAGGGGAACAACAGGTTCAGATTGATGTCACCTATGAAAGTAACTGTATTCACAAGATGTAGGAAACACACTGCAATGACCTCAACATAAAAGCAATAATTTTGTCAGTTAATACAATCTGCTGCAACAGTTCCTACCCTTTGATGGTTGGGAAACCATCATAATTTCTTCACACTCCTATTTTATGTTGTGTCATTCATCTTATTTCAGGGTTTTAATATCCTTCAAAATCTTATATTCTCTTTTCTTTCTTTCTTCCTTTTCTAAATCTCCTCTAATTTGCATCTTTCTTTCTTTATTCTTCTTCCTAGTTATGTAGCATCTACATCCTTTGTATAAAGTGAATAGGCATATTAAGCAAATACCAATGATTCGTGCAGGTCAAAAAGTCCTCCACCTACTGTTGAAAACCAATGGCAGAGCTTAATTGCCTAAGCCCCCTAGTACAATAGTGGTTTCAAATGGTTCTCATTCAGGTTTTAAGTCAGAAATGTTCTTTGTGAATTCTTCCATCGTTCTACTCTTATTGTGTATATACGAACAGCAATGTGGAGCTTTCATCATCATTTAGACTCCATCTTTCTCTCCTAACATAATATCTATAAGCTAATCGATCTTGCAAAACCACAGATCTAATAACCACTAATTCTGTGTTGACCGCTAATATGGCACCAGATATATTAGTAGCAAATGTATCTACCACTGTTTCTATTTTGTAATAATTTAAAACCACTCCTAGAGGTGGTATGACTACTTGGGTGTCTATGGGGTGGTGTCATCATTAAGGCATCTAAGTCATCTTCATGATACATCTTAGGAAACAGCAAAGGTAAATAGCAAAGACCCACCCAATCAGCTGGTAACTGGAAATAAGCGTCCTGTCCACATGTAAGATAATCTTCAGGAATAACTGCCTCTTCCCCTAATAACATTTGCACACAACATCCTAAAACTTTGAATGTGTGTTCACAGTTACTATTCGCAATGTTTCTTTTCCCAACCTGGTCTCTCATTTTGTTAACACATAATTTCCCTTTTTGTCATCTATCGAACTTTAATTTTGGGTAAACCATGTTCTTTTTATTCATCTTCTTCCTTCTTCTAAACATTACTTAAAACGTCTTCTTCTTTATTTTTACAATGAAAAAAGTGAGCTCTTCTTTCCTCTAATGTTAAAATGAAGGTTAGATTCTTCTCAAAATCCTTAACAGTGTCTATAACAGGGGGTGATCTAACGAAATACCATGTAGTTTCCATATCCTTTGCTTGTGGGTGAGGATTCATTTTTTTTCTGAAGATGAGCTTTAGAAAGAATTATGTCATAATTGGGAAAGTTATATACAAAATGTTCCCATCAATAAAATATTAACTACTAAGCAAAATACTACAATCAATTGCATATAATATTGGGATATGATGAAATGTCACTTCTGCAGCTGAAAAGGTGTGTGTGAACATACTTAGCAGTCTTTAGTATTTAAAGCTTGAGTGTACTCCTAAACTAATCTAGAATAAACATCAGTTGAAAACTCTTCTCTTGGAAAATCTACAAATTAAGCCTTTCATTTTGTCTCTTCTATTGTGTGTGCATGCGTAGTACATTCAGATGTACATCTAAGTGTTTTTCTCTCATCGCTGG